>NC_056747.1:552294477-552571977 GCF_019279795.1 Protopterus annectens | reverse complement strand
TTTGTGTGTTTATGTGCTTGTTTGTGTGTGTGTGTGTGTGTGTGTGTGTGTGTGTGTGTGTGTGTGTGTATGGATGGTCGCAATTTTGCTATTCGTGGTTTTGGGTGTTCGGGTATGTGGTTTTTTGACTATTCAGTCTCGGAATACTGAAATTCGACATTTCAGTATTTCTTGATTGTCTAGTGAATCCATACACATACATGTGCAACTCTGAGATCACACTACAGTGGAGAAACAGGGATATTCCCTGATCCCCATTGTACTATGATATTGTACTAGCAAGGCTGGTAAATTTCAATTAGATAATATTCGATCATCTGAAATGGTTCTACCAGAAGCTGATGACTTTCCATTTTGGCAGAAAGTTATGTTGATATATATATATATATATATATATATATATATATATATATATATATATATATATATATATATATATATATATATATATATATATATATATATATATATATATATCTTTATTTATCTCTCTCTCTCCCTCTTTCTTCACAAATGTATATATATATATATATATATATATATATATATATATATATATATATATATATATATATATATGTGTGTGTGTGTGTGTGTGTGTGTGTGTGTGTGTATGGGTTTATTACCCTAAATTGAAAGAGTACAGTGTCAGCTCTTTGGGCGACAGAAACAGATGGTTGGCATATGCATGAGATCATCAGTCCCAGGGTAGCAGAATGTTCCCTTTCCCCGTGAATTGTGCAGTCCTGGAGTTATTTTATATAATTAGCTGGGGGGGGGGTGGGTGGGATTGGAGTGCAGGGAGGCTTGTTCTCATTCAAAAATTGTAGCAGTTTGTTTAGCCTACTCTGGAGGAATCCTCGAGTATGTTTAGAATGTGTAAACATTCTATGTTTCAATTTTTTTACATCGATATTTTGGATGTCAATATAATGCTCTTTAGAGCAATAATAATAGATCCATACGTACACATATAAATATAAATATATATCACCTAAGCATGGACACTGATAAATCAGTGAGATAAAGTGTTTATTAGGTACAGCGTGCATTTATTTTTATTTATTGTCTATTTTTATTTATCGTCTCTCTGTACCCTGTACCCAATAAACACTTTATTTCACTGCTTCCAAACAACTAACCATAAGAAACGAACTACACCAAAATTAGAATACTATAACTTAAATGACAGAAGGATTTCATAAAGTAATCATTTGAATTATAAGAATTATAGGAGGTTCAAGGCTACTGTGTCCTGTGACCATTACACCTTGTCTATTAGCAACCTAGCATATACCTCCTCTCTCAAGGAAGTGTAGGCCAGTCAAGGCTGGAGTGAATTCATGAAACCTCATCCAATTATTCAGGTCCTGCATGTAGGAACAAAGTATATAACTCTACTTAGTCTGAGAGTTTCTGAACCTTATTTTATCTATCTGCTGAAACAGGTTTGGATTGCTTATTCTTGCATTTGTGGGAGTGTCTGATTTGTGAGCAAACAGAATATTCTGGACTACTGGATTCCTGATTGCACAGAATGCAAGACATAAGACTTCTCTAAGGAGCTTATAAGACACAGAAAAGAGAGACAGTGCTTCTAGTGTTTTCTCTGACTTATGGATTTTTAAGTCTGTGATCCCCTTTGTTAGAAACCTCTGTCGTTTTTCCAACTATTAGATACGGCTAGTGAGTTACATCCCAAATGGAGGCTTTGTATTCTTTAACTGGCCTAATCAGTGCTGAATATAAGGAGACAATAACCTCTTCATATATGGATGGCATTCCTTTGGCAAATAAGCCAGGCAGAAAATGACATTATCAGCAAAATGGAACTGAATCTAAAAATCTGTACTAAATTAGATTAATCAAGAAATAACTATGACAGTAATGTATTCAAATGTTGCCATCACTGCACTAATAAATCAACACACACACACACACACACACACACACACACACACACACACACACACACACACACACACACACACACACACACACACACACACGTTTATATAAAACATGCCATTGAATGCCATTGAATGGGTCCAGAAAACCACCCATAAGACAAACCTTCATAAAGAAATACATGGCTTTTCGTGCCTGATAGGACCACTTTTTTGCCAATGACCATTTCTTCAATGGTAGTTTTGCAGATGAAAATGGAAGTAAATAAACTTTTTGGTGTTTTATATTATATTCCTTCTTCGCTGTGTCACTGACCAGTATTCTGCAACTGTGCAGGAAGACAGAGATTTGATTTGGGAGATCAGTACCCTTTCTTAGCATTTGCTCAATAATGGATTTAGTATATTTAAGTGAGTGGATTGTGGGAGGTATAATACAATTTGTTTTATTTGTTTTGATTAAATTTTACTGTTTCATTACACTGTGCAGTTTCAGTCATGTGAATTACTTTCTAAGGGATTTGTATTTGTGGGTTTCTATATCATAACATGAGTTGACATACATAACTTACATAAATCTCTGTTCAGTAGGAGGTGTACACAGTTAATATATCTCATTGAACTGAATGATAAACTTACCCATATTAAAATACAGAAAAATGATAAGTGGAACCTGCAGGATATCTGCTTTAGTGATTAATAAGTTATCTTGCACTATAGGATTAAGGAATGGATTCTGTGTTTTCAGCTTTGTCATGTATTCCTTAAACTTGTAAGGTATTTCACTTACTGCAAAAGAGGCAGAACATACATACATATGCACATACACACACATATGTACCCACGCTATCTGTAAGTATGTATACAGCAATAGGAAGGGAGAGACAAACATGAGGGCAAGGACATGTGCATACACACAAGCTTTTTGGTGCCTCATAGGGTCACATTTCTTTTAAGTACTCTAATTTACAAGGTACTAAAACACAGTTACTACCTGTCTTTAACAGCAAACCTACCTTTGCAACACAACCAGTATGTATTCACAAATACACAGGACTATAATTTCTCTCTATTATGCTTGCCATTTAAAACTGCAGTAGGTGAAAGAATCTTCTCTAAATTGGGGCCTGCTATCTGGAACCCCCTGCCTACAGGCATCAAAAATATAGAAACCATTAAATCTTCAAAGACACACTTTGACAGCATCTCTTTTTTTCTGCATCTGTCTGTAACTGCTACCATGACAATGGTTAGATAACTTGCCATCCTATATAATGAACAAATCTTTTAAAATCCAGGCACATTTACATGGAGAACAATTCTTTTTGGACTCTGTATGTAATATTGTTGATTGAAAGACTGTCACATATTTTCTGCTCTTTGAACTCAGATCAAGGCTGAAAGAGGTCCGTAGACCAGTCTACTTAGCTGGTGAAAATATAATAAATAACTAAGTAAATAAATAAATAAACCCGTGATGAACACACACACACACACACACACACACACACATACACACACACACACACACACACACACACACACACACACACACACACACACACACACACACACGCACACACAGATAAATAAAAGAACTGGACATGGGACTATTTCCCCAAACAACAACAATCTCTCTCAGATATGTGTTATAAGCTGCTGTTTAGAAATTGAAATATTACATAGATTTTGTTTTATTTGTTTAAAATGAAAGTTCTATTTAGCGTTGACCTAAAGGATGCTTGAAATCTGCATATTGCAAGACAAAAAGAAGCAGAAAAGAATAAATACTGACCCTTGGTGCTTTAAGACAAATACCAGTTTAAAGTTTGCATGCCTTTAAGCACTTTTCTATTTATATATTTATTTTACATAAAACAAACTATGTATGTGACA
The DNA here is from genome assembly GCF_019279795.1 of Protopterus annectens. Taxonomy (NCBI): domain Eukaryota; kingdom Metazoa; phylum Chordata; order Ceratodontiformes; family Protopteridae; genus Protopterus; species Protopterus annectens. The sequence goes on along the minus strand of NC_056747.1, from coordinate 552,568,174 downwards.
ATACACGGATAACAGGTTGTAGTACAGAGAACAAGAAAATGAATACCAAGAATATGAATGCTCTTATTTACATTTACTAGACAATTCCAGTGGCAGATCCAACTTCACTACAAATTTTGCACTAACAGCACCCTTTCACTGCATTAACATGTCTGACAACCACCTGCATATTAATACATTTCTAGCATAACAAAAGTAATGAATCCTTAAAAAGTGCTGTCATGACTTGAACAAGCTGACACATATTGTTTTCCTTCTCTCTCTTTTTTTCTTGTTTTGTCAAGGCATTTCTTATCATATCACTGTGTGGCATGATTCTTTTTTTCAAATCTGTGTCGGACAATGAGCATGTTTCTCATTTTAATGACAGAAAAATAATTCAGGTATGATTTACCAGGCCCATTACATGATACTGCTGTATCATTGTAGCAGCTTCTTGTCTATTTAAAAGGGCATACAATGCATACTAATGAATAAAATGCATTTCTCAGATCTGGGTTTTTTTTTTCGAGCTGAATACTTATATTATTTTGCAGAAATTATACATCTAGAATAAAACTTTTAGGTTCTGTTTCAAAATGTAGCTGCTTTTTTTATGTTAATGATGATTCTATTATCAAAATTTTGGTAATATAAGCTTCTGTTGGAGCCTAGTATATTATATTTTTGTAAGACAGCTAACAGCTAATGGAACTGGAAAAATACACAGAGATGCAAACACACCTAATTGCCGTTTTACAAGGAAAGATACAGCTGAGTGTGAAAACTGGAAAGAACTTAGTTTAATATGTTCTTACAGAATATCTCTGTCAAAAAAAAATAAAAATAAAGCTTAGCACTATTTTGTGTCCTTTTTCTTTCATGATGAACATCTTTTCAGTAGGAAGTAATATGCAAAAAATAGATTGCCTTCCCCCTATTTTTGCTTTCCTAAGGCATGCTTATACTTCGTATGTGTAAATAATTCCCTTCTTGTGTTTTCATAATTCTCACTTTTTTTTATTTTTTTCAAATTTCTTTCTTTCACTTTGTCACTTACATATAATAAGTCTACTTAGTGGAGACAAATAAAATTGACAATGACCACAGTTTGTCCCTCATTTCTTTATGGTTTAAATATGATACACAAATATTTAGCTTATATGATTCCTTCTGTGAAATGACTAAGCAGGAAGTCAGGAAAACTCTAAATAGCTATCTGTGCAATATGAAAACAGTAAAGAGAAGTCTAGACTGTGTAGGGGTCAGAATATCAAATAACCTCGTATCTTCCAACATAGTGTGTAAAAGTTAATTCGATTAGATCTATTACTTATTTTTTTGTTTTTGTGTCCTGTTGGAATTTTGTCTGGGAAAAGCCTATCTATAACGGAGGCCTGAGAAGAAACCACCAATAATGAGATAGTAACAGAAGTATGTAGTGGGATATATAAGCTTTGCTGGCCAGGTACATCTTATTTTTTTAACTAAATTTTATTTTGGACAGATAAAATATTAACCTTAGAACAGCATTCTAAAAACATGAAAACTATGTACAAGCTCAGCTGACTGAGAAACTGGGGAACAACCACACATTTACATTAAAACATTTAAAGCAATTAAATGGCATTACAATGACAGTGGAGACAAACATCTGTTAACATTACAGGCAATACCAAACAGAACACAAAATAACATTGAACCTGTCAATTGCAAGGTTGCAAAATAGTATTTTAGCCTCTCTACTCACTTGGAATAACTGGAAAGGTAGAACCATCTTGGTATATATATATATATATATATATATATATATATATATATATATATATATATACACACACACACACACACACACACACACACACACACACACACACACACACACACACACACACTATTTCCCAGTACACTGTCTCAGAAATTGATCAAACCATTCACAGAAATATGGGTTGCTTTTTCTACTATTTGGCACAAAAATTCTTTACCACACTAGCCAGTCCCATTCCTACGTCTATTAACTCTGCCTTGTTTTTCCAGACTGGAGAAAAGACCGCAGAGATCAAAAATTTCCAATCACCCTGTACTGAAATATCCGTATCAAAGGCATTTACTAATACCTCATGTATCCTAATGTGACAAACGTGAATATTAAATCATTCCCAAATTGTCTGCAATAAGCTGTTGACAACACTAGAACTTACTTAACTGCATTTACCTGGTCCAAGCCTGTTGGGCCAGAGTAACATAACATCTAAATAAAAGTCTAAGCTGCTTGTCCATAAGACTGGGCCATCATTGTAAAAGTGCAAGGGTCTCCCATACTTTAATCCAGTCATCCTCTTCATCTGGATTCCCTTCTGTGCCTTCCACCTGCTCTGCATTAGCTTATGGATAGCATATTCCTGTCTTTTTCATAAACCCCGATATGTCACCCCTATAGCTCCCTTCCTCATCTTACTCCGTTTCTCTCAAGACAGGTTGCTAACAACTTTTTCTGCAGGGGATATATGCCATTTTCATATTTAAGTAAACTGGCAATACAGTAACCAATTTTGGGTCTTCTAAGTAAGGGATTCACAAACTTCAGCAACGTTCAGCAACTGTGTGTCATCAGGCCTGATCAGCAATTGTTCTCATAGTCTCAAGCCTTTAGTATCATAGGCTTGCCTTTCCTTAGGTGCTACCCATTTCCTTACCAAAGGATGGGACCACAGGGAACTATCCAAGCCACTGTATTACAATCTTCATGTGTTTATGCTTGAGCCATCAACCAAGCATGTGACTTCAAGCCAGAAGCCCCTTTCTTCATCAAATATCCACCTGATGCATCCTCAGTAATCTGGTTCTTTGCTAAAATATGACAAAGATGGTTAATTTACATGCAAGTGTACACCTAGCCGACCGTGGTAAACCCAGACCTCCCCAAAACTTTGGGATACAACAGACCAGAGTGTAAATCCTTCTCCTACTTTCTCCTAAAGTGCATTTATTAACAAGATCCTGCAGCAAAGCTACAACAGGATGAGTTGCTCAGACTGGTAAGCTACAGCAAACATGTAAGGTGTCTGGCCTTATGGTTTAAACCCTGCCTGACAAAGTAATAAAGTGTACCAAACTAGATCTAAGCTCCCTAATGTTATTTAAAAACCACCGTACAATTTCTTCCAATTTAGACACAGACATCCAGGTCACCATAAGTCCTAAATAGTGACAAGTGGTAGTCACTGGTATTGAGTAACACACTTAATCATTTGATCAATACTGTGAAGAAGGGCAAATGTATTAATATTGCACAAGCCTGAGACCTTGCCAAAAGATTGGAAAACAGACAGCACTCATGGACACCGTTCGGAAGATCACTACTTAAAATAATGCAGTCATCTACAAACAAGAGAAAATGACTTTTCATGTTTTCAGATTTCTATAAGTTCGACAGAAAAAGTCTTACCTTAGAAGTCAATTCCTGTATCCCTAGAAGTAAAAGTCCAGGGTAAAGTAGGCAACCCTGATGAGTACCCAGTCAAATTTTTCCTCCTTTTGAAAATCCACCATTGATCAAAATACAGAACAAGGGATTCATATATAATATTTTCTCTCATTTAACAAATAAATTCTGCAAATTCCTGATTTTTAAGATTTGAAACCAAAAGGGTCAATTAACCGAATCAAAACCTTTGGCAATGTTGAATAAGGCCACGCCTGCTTTCCCCCTCAAGCCTGTATACTTGTCCAGAAATTTAACCATTTCCCACCAATTATACACAATGTCTCTCCCTTTAATGAATCCATTTTGTTCATCACAAATTAACCTAGGAAAAACCCTGCAGTTTACCAACAAGTATTTTTGCCATAATGTTTGCATCCATCTTTATTAGTGATATCAGCCAGAATTCTTCTAAAGCTAATATACCCTCCTTTTTCTTTGGAATAACAGAGACAGTGGCTTGATTAAGCAGAGAAAATTGTTCTTCATATTTACCCCATGAGTTAAAAACTTACATAAAAGCAGATCACAGTGTACTTATCCCCAACCTATTGTTTTAACAACCCATGAGACACCTGCATAAGCTATTGGTCTGTCAAGCATCCTGGCCTCAGAACTGAAAAGAACCTTTATCTTAGCAGCATAAAAATCAAACTTCTTTAGTTCTATAGGTGGTTTAAGGCTGCAGAGCATGGAATAATAATGACAGACGACTTCCCTAATATTATCCTCATTAAAAATGATGTCCCCTTTGTACAAACAGAGTTGAGATATTGTCTGAGAGGCAATTTGTTTCTTGAAAAAACAAGCTATACATCATTGGTTGGCCTCTGTATTATGCCACCAAAACTGACCTTGACGTTGAGATTCAGCTTTAGCATTTGAAATTTTTAACATGGAGATTTCAGTACTAAGTTGAGTTTCTAAAGCTTTTAAGTATGCATTATCTTTGTCTGACATTGAATGGATCTGTATATCCTTTAGACCCTGTGATTTCTTCTTCTTTATACCTCAGTACTTCAGCCATCTATTATGAACTTCCTCCTTCATTAGATCACTTCTGATTATTGCTTTTTATGGCTTCCTACCAAACTCTTACACTGGGTACATCATTATTTTGGGTTCATCCTCAGGGACACATCCCCACAATGTTGATTCCACCAAAAGAAATTATCCCATCTCTAATTTCTCAACTTTATGTACCTTGAATTGTTAAGAATTTCACAGTAAGGGGGGGCATGGTCAGAAGACAGAATTTTATGTATACTTCAGTAGACAACCCTCTGCAAGTGCTTTGACTGAAGAGTAATCAAACAAGTTATTCTACCCTGTAAAGTTAATTCCCTGGAAGATGTGACTTAAACCACTCCTAGAGTCCCATATCTCCAAATATCCCCCCAGCCAATAGTGCACATCCTCTCAGCAACTAGTTTCTGACTCTTCCAAGATATTCTTGTCTGTCAAAGAGTCTGTCTTGCTAGGCATCTTGAATGAGACTGAACCTCCCTACTAGACTTGGAAATCATTAGGGCTAACACATTCCTGCAACACATTTAGAAAGCATTGACAAAAGTCTACCTCACCCTGGCCTGGATGCATAAATATAGCCAATCGCCCAATGCTCTCCAGTAACAGTACCATACCAAATCAGCTACCAGGCCTGCACCATTACTTCTAGTCTTAAAGTTGACTGTAACATGTTCACCACTCCCTTTTGCCAACTCCCACCCAGCTTATGACCTCCAAAAACCGCAGTGTAGTCTTTTATCTTCAACTTACAAAGATCTTGAATCTTAAGTTTAGTTTCATGCAGACTCACTGCCTGTGCTTTCTCCCTTTTAAGTCTTTGATGGATTTGCCAGCAATGAATCAGATGGGAACATCCCTTCATGTTCCAAGATAGTAATTTAATATTTTCTTTAGCTGGGGCATCTGACTGTATGCTAGGTTGAATGATAACTGCAGAACAATCTCAAGTTGAGCAAACCACACACAAAATAACAGAATTCAGTGGCAGCCTGTTGGCTATGATTAAATCCCATAGTTTTGCCTCCACCTATGGCCAGATCAGATTACACTGGCAGCAATTGACCAAGAATGGGCAGATAGATGGAAAAGTCCCACACTCATCCCTCAGTCTGCCTCTTGTGGGCCTAGCTAATTTATCAATGTAGCACCCCTTCTTCTCTCTAATTAACTATCTCTTCACCAATGTTAGGACACACCTAGTTAAAATAAACTGAAAGAAAAAATCCACACTTCAAAGTTCTAAAGAAACACATTAGAGTTTTACTTAATAACCAAAAAATCAAAGAGGGACCACAGATAACCAAAACACATAAACCAAATCAACCCGAGATAACAACCCAGTCTAGAACAAGAGAACAACCAAGGGACATTATCCTTAAATTGATGTTTCAACTGTTTTATTAAAAAAATAGTTAAGCGCTTTCATCTCTGTGTGCTACCAGGACTTTATAAGAAATAATTACAGTCACAGTACAATCAGTGTTTGAAGACCAGTTAACAGGAACTCATGTGACTTCATTTACAAATCAAATAGTTTCACTGATAAATTGCTAACAGTCAACAGAAGGCACAGCTTTGGGCTCAATTGCAGGGATTCTGTCCTTAATAAGCATTCCCTGTACCCACAGATGCAACAGAAAAATACAGGAAAAGAGCAATAAAAGCCAATGTAAAGAAGGCAAAATAACGATTTTGAACGATGGGAACATATGATGAACATCACAAAACATAGACTACCATCTAAAAGTTACCAACTTTGCAGAGTATATTAAAATCTAAAACACTTTGGCATACAATAAGTTAACTAATACAACTAGCTCCAAGGGTGCAAAACAGTAAAAATACAACTGGATGATGTTGCTGCATTTAGGGTGGAATTCATTGTTTTGAGGTTTGCAGAGGCTAGCACTTATTTGTGATGAACACCACCATGCCTGTATGCAAAGACACCAATCGCAAGTGTTTTGCTTTATCTATGGCAATATGAAAGCCTTCTGCAGGGAAACAACCATTTCATAAAATGCAAAAAAGTTGGTGCCATTAATCCTTACAAACATAAGTGAGTTACTATGTCAAAGCCTACGTATTTAAGGCACTGGCTATTTTTATTAAATTAAAAAATAAGGCATTTATGTTCTGTATAGGATTATCCTTATATGGACACCTTGTTGGTTTACATAATAGAGTGTAAATGGAAATATGGTGAAGATTGAAATACGGGCGATATAAGAAAGAAGGAAACACATTATGCTGGATGATATTTGAGGGGGTAGGTATTATAATTTGCTTTAAACTTCACTTTATAAATAAATGTTCCTGACAATAACAACATCCCATAATATAAACAAGTGAATGTTTTGAGATGAGGTGTGTCACAGTTTACATAATGGGCATGGATTCACCATCATGATTATACAAACTTAAGTTCTGTCTACACACATTTTCCCTATTATAAGTGTAGAGGTAATTTAGATTTTATTAGGCTTCTTCACACCTTCACAATGATTGCTGAGGTCCTTGCCCCTCAGTGCAACATGTTCACAGCTAACAGAGGTATACTTGCGTGGATACGTTGACACACACTCTCACTTATTACCTCAATTCATAGAGGTAAGCATCACTAAATTTAATTTGCATACAGAATGGATAAATAGGCCTAACTTTATATGAATCATTTGAAGACTGCCATATTTACCTGAAATCACTCAAGATATGTATGATACTGTTCAGGAAAGTGAAACATTTATTAAGTAAGATAAAATTATCAAGAAGGTTAGAAATGATTACGAAGCAGTTCATAGTGATGGTAGTTAACTATGAGTAGTCAGAGAATTGTGTCTTTCACTGATCTGATGGTCATATGCAGATGATTCATGCTAATGCTGGTGACATGAGTGCAATTTCTGAAAGGGAATTTAAGACAGTAGCATTGGAAACGTATGGAGAAGTATTCATAATGGCAATGTGAAAGATATGCTTGAAATATTTTTTGGCATTTATAAATTATGCTACTCAGGACATAAGTACAGGATTTTAAATGAGTGAAGTCTGATATTCTGCATTTTCACCAGTGTATAGTACTGTAAGGAAAGATAATGATTTAGTGGGGGATTTGTAACTGTCATTCATGAATGAAAACTTGTAGCATAAATACAAACAAGGGGTAGTGGAAAGAGACATCTGTGATAGCGATAGTGTAATGATAAGTGCCTGAACTATTATTAAGTGTTTGTGGATGATACTGTACAGGTTAATTCAAGGATAAAGTTGAACTTGCAGTGTATACGAATATGAGTGTTGTGTCATCAGAAGTGCTTTATTGGTGAGGAAAGCAAGCATGCTTTCATTGTTGCTTTATTTGATTGACTTATCACATCACAACAGGAAACAGCAAAGCTATCAGCTATACAAAGCATCTTCACCAATTACAAAGTAGATTGAAAAGGTCCCACTCTGCCTTTTACAATGTAGCTGTGGAAGAGGCAGAATTGTGCCAAAAAAGGGAAAAGGGAACTCATTAGGAAAAGCTGTTTTACATAAATTCTCATTTGCATCTGCTCATCACTTCATTTGCATGTTGCTAGGTTACTTGCTGGGCTCATTCACCTCTTTCTTCAAATTATTGACCTCTCCTTTAAATCTTTATATTTTGGATTGCTAAGCTGTGAAATGAGGTCACTTTGGACATCAGCAGGGACAGTCTGTCAAACATGAGAGGAAGCTCATCATTCATTGATGCTGATTTAACTTATTCTAGAGCCTCAGTATGATCCATCAATGAATTCTTAGGGTGTTCTGTAATGCAGGACAAACTGGGAGGAGGACTAACTGGAAAAAGAAAAAGACTATTGATGGCTCAGGGTGAGAAAGAAAAAGAAAGTAAGAGTCTATCTTGGATGGCTAGCCAAGCCCTTTCCTAAGGCAGGTTCTTCTTATTGCTTCCCATCTGTTTGCTAGGATGTACATCTAAATTATTGTACAGCTTGTCCCCTGAGCCCATTAAAGACAAACACCAAGACACGGAATGCCCAGCATAACAAGTTTATTTGCATGATACCATACATTGTCTACAGCTCTATCATCCAAGCAATTCCACAAATAATTAAATACAAGTGTCTTACTAATATAAGTTTTCACTGACTTAGGCAAGGCAGTGTACCAGCAGCCCCACTGGTCAGCTTGGCCACTCTCCAAGCCAAGTAGCATCCTAAAGTGCTCCTTTCCAAAGCATGACAATTCCATCTGCTCAGCATGATATAACATAGCTAGTAACATGTGAATCGTTAGTGAACTGGACACCGCCTTCCTGTGTAGCACAACCACCATCTCCACTGGTTAGTTTGCCAGCCTCCAATCAGAGTTTCATCCCAGAATGCTCCCTTCTCCAAGCATGACAAAGCTACCAATGCAGCATGAAATACCTCTTGCTACCATGTCACGTCCTCTGTTAGACTGGGCCAGGAAAGGTGGGGAACAATGAAAATGGGGAAAAATACACAGTGAACACCCACCACACTGTCTTTGTACAGCTTATTTCCTCCACTTCCTGGACATACTCCAAAGAATAAGTTAACATCGCACAAACCATATGCAGCTTTCCACTAAATGGGATGTAGCATCAGATCCACATCAGCAAAAAAAAAAAAAACTGCTGGTCACTATCTGACCATAAAACTGCTGACATATAAGGTACCTCACATCACGCATGTGTCTCAAACTCAGATTCTCAGCAGCCATGACTGGAAAATGAAAAAAATCAAGGCCGATATCACATAAATGAATTCCAATTGAAGAAGACCATAGTGTGTCCTACCAAAAATTCACCCTGCTGTCTACCATAAACTCCATTGTCGGTGATGTTCTTCCCAACCTAAAATTTATTAACCACCCTTATTGATGTAACTGTTGGAGCTACAACTCTGTCTCATCCTCTCCTGGAACTAGGAACTACAGGGGACTAAATCAAATCCACTACTGTGTTACTAAAAGGTTTCTGGAAATACTATCTAACAGAAAATTTTGGGGATACAAGTGTGGATGTTTATTCTTTTGACCCAGTATGCTACCAAGGACCAAATTCACACAGTCAACACTTCAACAGTGAAACAATAATTTAAATTGCTAAAGAGACCTCTCTGACTAAAGTAATAAGCACAGTAAAATGCCTGCATGGTGCTCAGCTTCACTGATGTGTCTTTGACTAGACTGGTGAGCTTCTAAATCCTAAACTACTGATACCTTTCTCTCTGGAAAGACCAAAACTCCTAATATTGATGGAACACACACAAATGATGGACAGAAACAACTACATTGAGGTGGGAAAAACATGTCCAGTGCTTCTAATACTTTCAACATGGCATACCCCAATCTCCTGTCAAAGGCTACTTAATGTCCTTGGTTATGCTTTTATACATCACCCAGCCTCTAATAATCTGCCAATCAAGTACTGGTATGAACAATCAGGGAAACCTCACCAGATGGCTTGAATGAGTGGTGTCAACAGAAATACTGCTGTCTAGACAGTGTTGTTAACTGGGTACTATATAAGGGATGCATAAAAGGAGGGATGACCCAAATACTCTTATGCAGTTAAATGATGCAGAAAAAGTCCTCACTTTGTAAACTTCAACATCTAACCTTAACATTGCCAGACAACCAGCACAATACTAGTAATCTTCAGCACTTGGTGAATGGGAGAAAGAAGGCCCAGTAGGAATCCGGATTCCTGTTGGTGGAAAAGGACATCTGCTAATCTTTTGCAGCTATAGGTGATATGGTTGGCCTCGACTTTCTTAAGTAATAAATGCATGAAGGTCCTTCACTTAAGTAAAGATATGATCTCTGCATGATCTTACCTGGGTAAACCACCCTCAATACCAATAATGAGGTCTCCAAAGGCTCAAGCACCTCTATTATACAGGCTTCCTCAGCAGACAGATTCTCCTGATGATCGCCATGCATGACCACACTTAGCCTATGCTAAACTAAAAACAGATTTGAAGGCAACAGATTAGGACAAACAAACCAGTGTCCTGATGAGATCCTATGTTCTGCCACCATCAAAATGGACAGCAGGTTTCTGTAATGTGATGTTAGCCATAGTGACACTCTGCTTTAATCTTGAAAGAGCTCTCCCAGTTACAGAAATGGTCATAAACATATGCTATGTATGTTAAGAGCTTGGTGTCATTGGGTGCTAATTGAGAACAAGGTGAAATTCTTCCTGTCACCCATGGACATGGCAAATCAAAGTCAAACTGATCACAAAGGTGCAAGCCTCATAGTGGTTAAACCACCACCTATGACTTGCTCAAGACAAAACTACAAATAAACAGAGATTCAAACAACAGTTTTGATAAAAATGCCACAAAGCAATGAGACAAAGGGAAAGAATGGATAAGTCTGTGACTGCTTCCTTGCTAAGCTAGAGAGAAGCAAACCTCTCTGGAATTACGCGGAGCAGCTAATTGCTCTGATACTGCCTCCTTGCTGCTATGGTCCACTACTGTGTTGTTTTTGCAATATTGGTAAGGATTGTTATAACCCCCCCCCCCATGAGTACCTTTAGACTTACAAGTCAAACATAACAGTCCTGCTACAACTAATGAGTCATGTGAAGACCAGAGGAATTAGAACCCAGAAGTCTGAGACATGAGCTTCTACTTTTTTCAGGCTTGGAGAAAGGCATGTAGGTCAGGTAGTCTGGGAGAGATCCAGAACGATCTCATACCTCAAGCTGGGACTGGCATGATGCCTGTTTCAGAGAAGGTGCTATCTGGTAGCAGTAAGTCTGAACTGGCCACAGCTGCTGGTGGGTACTGATGTTTCCTTGGACATGGTGACTAGGCTTCCTGTGGAAGGGGAGCTTGTGTTTGAGAATATCCCTGCAGATGTCCTGATAGGGAATGACTGTGATGATGCAGTGCCTTGTGTGCATGCAGTGGCATGAAGTCAAGTTTGGAGAAAGGCGTGTAAGTCCAGTAGTCTTTGAGAGAACCAGACAGATATAATACCTAAAGCTGGGATTAGTGCGGTGGCTGTTTCAGAGAAGGAGCTATCCTGTAGGAGTAAGTCTGAAAGTGAGTCACAGCTGCTGGGAGGTACTGATGTTCCCTTGAACATGGTAACTAAAAGGACAGAGGGGAGTGATGATACCCAGATTGATTACCAGTGAGGTGCAGCTGTCAGAAGATACTAGGCTTCCTGCAGAAGGGGAGAATGGGAGGGTTGCAAATGTACAATTGAGACAGGCTGAACTTATGGACACTACAGTACAAAGCTTGAGGGAGATAGCTAAGGAAGCACCTGAGGCTCAAGAAAGAGGGGAGTCTATATATGGGAACAAAGGTTTGTTGTATAAAAGCTAGACTTCTAAGGGAGGGTTGGAAGGTGAGGCAGTACCACAATTGGTAGAGCTTAGTGCCTATCATCTGCCACTTCTAGCTATAGTCTCTGATATTCCTTGGGAAGGGGATATTAAGGCAGTAAAGGAAGGTTTGTGGTATAGAAATTGGACTCCTAAGGGAGGGCTGGAAGGTGAGGAAGTGCATAAGTTGGTAGACCCTAGAGCTTACCGTCTGACACTTCTAGCTAAAGTCCCTAATATTCCTTTAGCAGGTGACTGACAGAAAAGATGGCAAGTGCTTTGATAGAAATCTTCAACAGAGTAGGTTTTCCACAGGAAATACTGACTGACCAAGGTGACAACTTCATGTCAGACCTGCTGACCTGTCTGGGGAAGTGCTGTGGGGTGAAACATTTAAAGACCACTCCCTACTATCCCCAGACTAATAGTATTGTAAAGAGGTTAAACTCTACATTGAGGATTATGTTATGGACATTTGTAGACCAACATGTGAGAGCGGTCTTGGATAGATTAAGTAGGGCAGGATTAACCATTAAACCCAGTAAGTGTCAAGTGGGTATGGCAGAGGTCACTTACTTAGGACACAGAGTGGGAAGTTGCAAAACTAAGCCTGAACCTGTCAAGGCAGAAACTATTCAAGACTGGCCAGTTCCTGTTATTAAAAAAAAACAAGTGAGAGCATTTCTAGGATCAGGGGGTACTACAGGAAATATTTGCTCAATTACAGTACTGTAGCTGCATCTCTTACAGAACTAAATAGGAAGAATAAACCGGACAAGGTAGTTTGGATTACAGACTGTGAACAAGCATTCCAAAAACGAAAAGAGCTTTTGAGAGGACCCCCTGTATCAGCCATTCCAGATTACAATAAAGAACTTATTGTACAGATAGATACTGCGGTGGGGTTAATAATGCCAATGCACATGAATAGCCCAGGAGAGGAGTCAGTAGATAACAAAAACAAGAGTATAGTTTATTTGAGAAGAGGCGACTGCTACTCCAGCAAGTTGGTATACATCGCTAGGTGTAATACCTGTAAATCTTTTTACATTGGGAAGACAGAAAGGCTATTTATTACCAGAATATATGAACACTTATACGACATAAAAAAACAAAAAGGAAACTAATGCTTTGTATAAGCACAGTATCCAATGTGTTGATTTTAGTGGATTTAAATTTGCCATTCTGTATCTTGTGCATATAGAAGTCGGTGGGGGGGGGGGGACTGGCAAAATGCTTTAAACAAGAAAGAACTTTTATGGCAACTAAGACTAGCTGCCAACTTCCCTCCGGGGTTAAATGATTATTTAACTATATTACCTATATTGAAAGAAAAGGCAGGACAGGTTTAAATGTCTCATTCCTTTATATCCCCTCATATTGTTCTAAATGAGAATATATATATATATATATATATATATATATATATATATATATATATATACATGTATTTAAATACTTTATTTGCTGTGGTTTTAACATATATTAATTCCATTGAACATTTCAGTGTAAAATTGTTGAATATAAACATGAAAATGCTTATTTTTAAAAAATGTTTTCAGGCATAAGCATTGAATATTTGGTAATGAATATATTATAACATGTTTTGTAATTGGGGGGTAGAAGAGCCAATCATTGTCAAGTTCTTATTATTTAAACACATTTTTTATGATTACTACGTTATTCTGATGAAGTCAACTGGCATTGACGAAAGCGCTTAATTTTTATACCTGGAATAAACTATCTTTTGAGGACTCACAACATTAGTGCTCTTTATTGTTTCAATTGTTGTGGTTGAGCACTATTGCACCACTTTTTTGGTTTGGTTGAGTCGGTTGATATTCCCAGACAGACCCTTTTTTCCCAAGCATCAGTTTTCAAGGGTCACATGAAAATCATGCTTGAGTCCAGGGGTGGGGGTGAAGAAAATAAAAACACTGTCATCTGTGTTAGCATGTCTGGCAGGAGATTTGTGCATATTCTCAGATTAACTTGTATTGTATTTCAGCATGTATAATTTTGAAAATGTAAATAAGTTTTTAAAATGTTGAATATTTCCATGTTTAAACAGAATGTTTAAAGAATCTGTCAGTGTTTTCATACATTTGTAATTGCACATGTTTGTGAGCGATATTCTAAAGTACAAACTGTGGTGAATCAGTTGAACTATAGGTGATGTCATTAGAATGTTCCTGGTTGCTAGGTGATTATTTGAACATCTGATTGTTAGGAAAAATAACTTTTTTTCAAACAGCTGACTGTTATTTAAAAATAAGACAGCTGAGACTGTTAAGCTGTACAGTATGTCAAGTACTGAGCAGTTTGTGAAGAACAGCTGTTTGTGAAGAGCTGCAGTCAGTTGCAGTGATGTGCAGTGATAACCGAAAAAAGAGAACTCACCAAAAACCTGCCTTTGCCTTGTTGTTATTGTTTAGATTAGATCAAGGAAAGTATTCCCTAGTTATATTAGGAAAGTTTAGTTATTAAGAAAGAGTTTTTCTAAAATGATGAACTTCTAACTTACAGTTTAATTTTATATTTCTGGTGATTGAATTCTGGTATCTATTAAACGTTATTGATTTACATTCTTATAATTATTTTACTTATTATTAAATGTTTTTCATTACTTTACATTGTTTATATATTTATTTATTTGACATTTGTTAACTGGGTTGGTCCAGCTGGGCAGGAGCCTGTTTTCAGTGGAGACCCGAGGAGAAAAGCTCCAATTACAAAAACAATTAGGATAACATAGGTAACAAAACATACAAAGTAACATAACCAATTATAACTCCATAACATATTAATACAAATATGACTCAAACATATTCAAATTACAGCAAGAGGGTTTTCTCAAAGAAATGAGTATATGAACCCCTAATGTGTTTTTTTTTTTATGTACAAAACAAGTTATATACAAGTGAGCAAATAAGAGATATACCAGTGAATCAGAATTCATTGCATAGGCTTTGTAGGAAGGTATAGGTGCTTTCAGGAGTTTAGAGGAAAGGAGACCCAATTGTATAAAGAGGACATATCAGGTAGGTTCTAAGCAGAGACATGATTTAGTGTTGAGAAGATAATGTTTGAGTTCCTTTTTAGAGTGTGCAGGGTGTATAATGGAGCGGATGTTCAGAGGAAGTTTGTTCCAAGTGTGGGCTATAGAGCAGTTATATTGCAGTTTGCCTGTATTCTTCTTTGGATGGTCTACATTCAGAAGTTGTTGGTTAGAGGTGCGGAGGGTTCTAGAAGGGGTATAAGTAGATACAAGAGTAGTGAGAGCTGGACAGGATGAAGGCCTGTATAGAATGGAGTGAATAACTTGAAATTGAGAAAGTAGCAGTAGTTGAGGGAATTCGAACCATTGTAATGATTTCAGAGCAAGGCAGTGATGGGAGTTGTAGGGGGAGTTAGTAATGAATCTTGCAATTTTATGGTAAGTTTGTTGCAGTTTGTTCATGGTAGTAGCTTGTATATTAGTTAGTATTGGGGCTGCGTAGAGAAGTGTGGGCAGGAGGAAGGACTGTGCTAGGGAGAGTCTAGCATTTGGAGTAAGAAATCTTTTGTTACGATAGAGCAAGCCAAGTTTCTGGTGTGTTTTTTTTATTCCTTTCAGTAAGTGTAAGTAAAATTTGAGCTCATCATCTATAATGATGCCTAACAGTTTAGTGTGTGGTTCAGGTTTTATGATTGTGTTATTAGAGGATGTTATGGTAAATGTAGATTTCTGATTGGAAAAGGAGCGGGGGAGAAAGAGCAGGAGCTTGGTCTTCTTAGGGTTAAGGATAAGCAAATTGTCAGATAGCCATTTCTCTGTGGTTAGAAAGGAGTTTTGAGTAAGGGTGAGAAGGTCTATGATACTACTGGAGATTGAGATGAGTGTAGAGTCATCTGCATATTGTATAAGAGAAGATTGTCTGCTAGAGGTGAATAGTTCATTTGTAAAGATATTAAATAAGAGGGGACCCAAGATAGAGCCTTGAGGAACACCTGTTGGAACAGATATAAAGGGAGAGCAGGAGGAGAGCCATTTGACAGATTGCTGCCTACCTGATAGATAGCTGGAGAACCAAGCAAGGGGGGAAGAAGACAGGTTGAGGTTAGATAATTTAGAAAGTAGTATAGGGTGAGAGACTGTGCCAAAGGCTTTGGAAAGGTCAAGGAAGAGGCAAGATATTAGCTGATTGTTATCAAGGGCATTAGCTATGGTATGAGCAAAAGAGAGGAGGGCGGTGGATGTGCTGTGGTGGGGACGGAAACCATGCTGAGTGGGAGTAAGAAGGTTGTGTTGGAGGAGAGAAGTTGTGAATGTATGCATTTTTCGAGCAACTTGGAGATGGGAGAAAGAATAGCAATGGGACGATAGTTAGATGGATCAGTGGAGTTGCCACCATATGCAGTGGGATAGTATAGAAGGATTTCCAGATAGTAGGAACTGTAGCCTCTTGTATAGATCTGTTAATAAGAATGGATATAGGATAGACTATAGATTAAGCAGCGAGATTGAGAAATGTAGGAGGCAGGTTATCGGTAGAGGGAGAGCATGGTTTAAGCTTAAGAAGAAGGGATTTGATGTAGGAAGTTGATACAGGTTTAAATGAGAAGAGATTCTGGCTATGAGGGTTGTTGGTAGTAGTGATAGTTTCAGCATTAGCATTTGAGGGTGTGAGGTTTTGGATAGTGTCAATGAAGTGTTTGTTGAGTAGGGTAGCAATTTCAGGAGGAGATTTTGTTGGGGTAGGGTGAGGGGCAAGAAGGCTTGCCAGGGTAAAGTATTTTGTTAAGAGTAGTTCAGACGTTGCATGGGTTGGACCTGTTGTCCAGTTGAGGAGAGTTGTAGTAAGAGGTCTTGTCTTTGGTGACCAATTTCTTAACTAGGTTATGTAATGTTTTGTATTTAAGTAGATGGAGAGTATGCCTGGTTTTAAGCCATAATTTCCAGGTGCTATCCCTGGTATGCATTAGTGCTCTAGTATCTTTAGAGAGCCATGGAGCATGGTTTGATTTAATTCTGATTTTCCTGGAGGGAGCAAGGGAATTAAGGGTATCTAGGAAAACTTAACAGAAGTAACACTGCTGCATCTGGGTAAACAAACAGTTCCAATTTATTTAAAATAAAAATAAATCCACAAGTTCAGATTGAGCACTTTCTTCCCTTAGAAAAGGGATTTCATCAGAATCTACCACTTCTAGTCCAATTTCCCCTTAAATACTAAATTAATAACTGACAATATCCAATTAACAACATAAAGCAACACATCCTTAAAAACTTTAAAATACAATATATCATAGTTAAAAAAAATACACTGCTAAAACATTATCTTCATTTAATAAAACTACACATAAAATATTTAACTACTGACTTCAAAGTGTAAATTATTTCATAAAAAGTAGATGGGGAGTATGCCTGGTTTTAAGCCATAATTTCCAGGTGCTATCCCTGGTATGCATTAGTGCTCTAGTATCTTTAGAGAGACATGGAGCATGGCTTGATTTAATTCTGATTTTCTTGGAGGGAGCAAGGGAATTAAGGGTATCTAGGAAAATGTTGTTGAATTTAATAACAGCATCATCAAGAGGGATATGTTTAAGGATGGACCAATCAATACTGCATAGCATGGAATTAAACTGGGTGTTATTGAAGTTAGAGAGCTTACCGCAATCTCTAAATAGGTGTGGTTTGTGTGTCTGGAAGGTGTGTCTAAGGATAGAGGTGGGAAGGTGATCACTTAAGGAGTCAGGTAGGGTACATAGGCTATGGTAGAGGTGAGGAGAGTTGGTGAGTATCCAGTCAATGGTGGAGCTGGAAGATAAGTCTTTATTGAAACGGGTAGGGGATGTAATTAGTTGTTGGAAACCATGTAAGTTGATGCTGGATTGTGGTGAGTCAGTAGTAAGTCTGGACCAGTCTATATTGACATCACCAAGAATGAGGGTTTCATACTCTAAGTTGTGACTAAACCAGGATTGGATATTTTCTAGGGTGGGTATATTATTCCCAGGGGGGATGTAGATAGAAGTGACAGCAAATTTCTTGTGTGGGTTCAGATGGCAGTTTAGGATGAGAAGTTCAGCAAGATAGAAATTGGGGATGGGGGATAGTGATAGGAGACAGGTTTAGGATGTCTGAGTAGAGTATGGCTACACCGCCACCTTTTTTAGGGGATCTGTCAGCACGATAGATGTTGAAACCTGGTGGCAGTATTTCACTGTTAGTGATGTGGGACTTGAGCCAAGTTTTGGACAAGGCAAGGATGTTAGGATTTGTATGGGCTATCCAGGAATGTAGTTCTGAGATCTTGTTTGTTAGACTTTGAATATTTATAGAATATATGGACAGATGTTTATGTGCAGGTGTTTGTTGTAAGTCAGTATGGGTATGGTTAGGGGTGAGAGCAGAAGGGGTGGGATTGGAGGAATGATGAAGTGACTGAGGGCCTGGGTTAGGGTGGATGTCACCAGAGAGTAGAAGTTTATTTGTAAGGTGAGTGAGTGGAGTATAAGCTAAGTGAAGGAAGATGAGTTTAGGCTTAGGTTTGAGGGTATTTTTATAATTGGAAAGGAGGTTAAATTTGTGACCTGTGGCTGGAAATCAATGTTTCTTTTAGAGATTAGAGAGTGTTTATACCTATTTTCTACTCTACGGGTCACCTCGAAGACCCGGTCGCTTCTGGTCATAACTATCATTTATTTTGATATTTAATTTTCATACTTGGACACCCTCTTTAGAAGGGCATGAAGGCAGTATGATTGGTGGCACCATTACCATATTATTTTGGGGAAGGGGCACAGCTGGAAATCTGTGTCAGGCTTTCCCTGAAGTGTTTGGATGTGTGAGATTTAAATTTACTTTGAGTATGAGTGCATCAGAGGTCTTAAACTGGGACACATTGCTCTGAAGTGTGTAAGGAGTTATATTAGGGGTGAACAGAAGTATACAGTCCAGTCCCAGATTATAGAGCTTGTTCTTGTTGTGCTGTTAAGGGAAATTGTGTAATTTTTTTCTTGTGTGCTCTGTGCTCTAGTGTTTTCTGTCATGCTCCCACACTGGAGTCAGTGGTGAGGACTGAAGCTCCTTAATTACTGACCCAGGTTTTAAGTGGGGGACATCACATTTAATTGGTGGCAGTCCAGTGGAATATTAGCTGGATGTCACACTTAGCATTACAGAATTCTTTTTCTAAAGAAAATGCAAGTTTATTCCCACAACTATATGCATATAATTTTCTAAATAACAGCACACATATTTGAAAAGGTGCTCCTAGTTTAGTTTAGGTATTTTGGACTTATCCCTGATTCTGGTGGCAAGAGGTTTAGAACTATTTTGTTTACTGTCCAGGGACCATGTATCTCAAATGTCCCCCATTACACTACTTCTTCTTTCGGCTTTTCCCTGTTAGGGGTCGCCACAGCGGAACTCCGGTCTGCTAATGATTGGCAGTAGATTTTTATGGTGCTGAGGTGCCAGCCTGATGCCCAACCTTCAACGAAGGCACTCCCATTCACGCATGTCTTTCAAACGCCACTCGACCATGGGGAGGACATGCAGACTTCACACAGAAGGCGCTCCAGCTGAGAATCGAACGGGAGTACCTCTTGCTGTGAGGCAACAATGCTACCGCTGCACCACCACAGCTTGAGTCTTAAATAGTCAGAAAAATTACTGACTTATAAGAACACCCCCTTCCCCACTATGCTGCTCTATACATATGGAAACCTATAAAAGCATATTAAATATACAGATGTCACCAGTCAATGATAAGAACATACCAAGACAAAAACTAATGCTGCCATTTATATCATGAGTATGAACAAAAACAATGCTAGATTGCATTTATTGAGTGAAAAACTACTTGTGCTATCAATGAACATGTCCTGCAGCTAGAAAACTGTTTTTTTTTTTCTTTTATTGTGTTATGTAATTCTTATAGTATAAAAGAGCTGACATTTTGATGTTAGGTAGAACTGCAAGGGATCACGCTGATGGTTTAAATGCCAATGTCTATACAAACATGTACCTTGTTTGGATAATAAATATTTTGACTAGTTTTTCCTACAAGTGTAGAAATAATTAGAAGTTAATCATATTTTCTTTGCTACACTTTTCAGCTTCCATCCTAAGGCCTACAACAGGATGCAGAAAAGGAGACACCATCTGATACCTGAATTTCTGATTCAGGATGAGCAAGATGGATTCTATCCTGCCTGTGGAGCAGTTGATCAACTTATATGGTTACTGAAGGGGTCAAAATAGCACTCCATTATGGTGCACATATGCTTTTGTACCTGGAGATGGCCTATTGCCCTTTACACTGGATCATCGTATAGGAGATACATCACCAGTTTGAGGTATCAGGGCCACTGCTCAGTCTTATTTGGTCACTACATTTATGGAGCACATTCTTAGCATTAAGTTGAATACATTCAAGGTAAATGCAGAACTCTATCAAAGGAGTGTCTTTCCTCCCCTTTTGTTCATGATATTAGCTGACTTGAATATAAAGGCAAAGCTGAAGTTTGGAGAGGATCCATTTTGTGGATACAAAAACTGCATCTTTGTTGTTTACAGATGACTTTGTCCTTTTGGCTTGAAAACACTGTGATCTCGAGAATATACATGGAATAGTTTACAATGAGTGTGAAGCTGCTGGAATAAAACATTAGCACCTCCAAATAAGAAATTTTATTTCATTCATAGAAAAGAGTGCACTGCTCTCTGCAAGTTAGAGGGGGAAAGGTATTGTAAATGAAGCAGATCTTATACAATAGTGGAGACGGGGTACTTTTGGAATTGTGACATTATGCAGCTTAGACGGTACTGCAGGTGTTGTACCAGAGTTTGGTGGTTAAATCATGTTGGGTTGCAGAGTTTGTTTTCTTTGGCAGAGTGAGGATCCTGGCAATCCAGGATGTGTCTGGAATTAAACCCTGCTTCTCCAGGTTAATAGAGATCAACAGAGGTATTATGGTTACCTAGAGATGATGCATCCAATGTGCCTCCCATAAAAAGTGGACCAGACATGGCCCACTGGTAGCAGTCAACAGGAGAGATGCTCAGAAAATACAGGACTAGTTAAATCCCTCCTTTCCTTGGAATGCCTGAGAATCCCAGAGGATGAGCTGTAGACTATATTTGGGAATAATATCTGATCTGCCCTGTTCAAGGTACTACTGACTCAACTATCACCCAGACAACAATTTAGAAAATAGACAGTGATATTCATTGGTTTCTACTCAATCCCTGAGCACAGTAAGAACACCTTAAAAAACAGAAACTAAAATATTGCTCAAAGTATTTCATATCTCTGCAGTGTGTCATTGACCTGAATGTAAGATGAAATATCTAGCTAGAAAAATATCGTTTTGTTTTCTGATGAAGGTCAGAAAAAGACCCAGACGGAAACTGATTAGAATTTCATTGATACAATATTTTATCTTGGCAGAATGTGATGCAGTGGACTGGAAACCACAGAAAGATGGAAATTAAAGATATGAGTAATTTCTTCTGTGTGAGAAACAGTTAATCTGCTCAATGACTATTTTCCATTTCAAGTTCAGCAACTGGTAAAAGAATCATAGTTAAACTATATTTCCCTGTGATACCTGGTGGGAAGAGTTATGAAAGAAAGAAAGACAAGATGTGAACAGTGAAGCATAAATATTTGAGTGGCATTTAAAAGTCTTTTAATACAGAATCAGAGTCTGGGTCCAAAGAGAAATAGCTTGTAATCTCCTTCATTAACATATGACACATTATGTAGCATTCTGAAATATTATGTATCGTTCATTTTAGTGTGGAGCTTTTCTTCTCGGGCCCTCACTAAAAATGGGCTCAATATGGCCCAGTGGACCTTCCCAGTAAACAAATGCAAATAAATACGATTAATATCTGCTTCCTAACTAGACTTACTTTTCAGAGTTAAAATTAATATAGTGTGAAGAATGACAGCAATATTCATACTGCAGATCGTGGAAATCTGTCAACATTTTATCTTGTTAAACAAATAATTGAATAATGCTCAACTATCGTCATCATAAAAGTGGGCTATGGGCAGTTACAGCCTCTATATCAAACAGTGAAAGCAAGATAGAAGCAGCTACTTTCTGTTAATTGGAATTCAAAATATCTAAAGAACGCTGCCTGGTTTACAGTACAGTAAGGATTGCACACTGCTTTTTTAGCTTTACAAACTTGTCATGTGTGATATTGTTTTTGACAGTACTGGACTGTGCATGCATTTTGTGGCTTAACAGTTGTTTTGTAGAAGATGAATTTTTGCATCATTAGCATGTATAACTACCTGAATTATCAACTGGGCAATATACATACCTATTGAATATTTTGATATTTATTTCATAAAAACATAAAAAGTTGTATTGTAATACTACATATGTATGTACACTACAATGTCTCATATTGCGACTTGTATGCTACATATTTATTCTTTCTTTCCATACTGCAGATGTGTGTGCATGTGTGCAAGTGTGTGTGCCAGTGGTGTTTTAATGGACTTAATCTGCATAAAGAAGCATCTTTTACTGAATATGCCCAACAGTTATAGCCTTCATCTCCATGTCTTCCTACAAGTTTGACCTCCCTCCTCAGTGTAGTATGCGAATAATTAGAATCTTGGTTTCCTGTTCTGTAATTCAAATACAGTAAACTCTCAGTTAACTCAAGTAACCAGGACTCTCAAGCAACCAGCAAAAAAAAAAATATATATATCAAAGAAATACAGTACAATTGTCAGGTGTTGCACTTTCTGTTTCCCCCACAGGAACATACCTTACGTTTTAGGGTACTAGAATTTTAAAAAGGAAGATATGAATAAATTCCCTCTCCCCACAACCTGAGAACAAATCAAACCAAACAAATAGTATAGGGTACAGTATTAGTCAGGCCTATTTTTAATAGTAACTCTCAAGCAACCAGAAACTACAGTTATCCAGCATCTACCAATCCCCATGGGTGCCAGTCAACTGAGAGTTTACCATATAAGATCCAATAACTTTCCATTCATTCTACAAAATTATACCAAACATTATAATGCAGTTAATACATACAAAATGTCCTGAAAAAAGTAAACCTTACCAGTGTGTACTTTAGAAAGTCTGATGCAAATCTGGCATTCAGACTGAGAAATTTAGCCTCAGAACAATTAATATTTGAATTTTAACACAATACATGTAATAATCCCTATGATCATTTTCCCTTTATTAAAGCTATACTAACAAAGGTCTAATATTTACTAATAAGCAGTAATGCGTCCGTTGGTTTATACTTAAGTTAGGGGTTGTGGTAAGTGAAGGTTTTTCTTTTGTGAGATTAACAGTGTCATTCAGTATTATTTATTCCTTGAAAGTGTTTTAATTAATAGCTTAAGATTTTATGGCATCAGTATTGACCTGGATTTTGATTCACAATTCTAATATCCATACTTTTAATAACCATAATTCTAGCCCTTACTTCACCTATAAAGTGACAAGTAACTACTCCAATATTCAGATGAAAATATTAAGTTGCAATCAGCCAAATGGACACTTTCATTTGTTTATTCCTACACAGTCACTTGTGATGCGTAGGAGCCTCTTTCAAGTGGCAGACAACGGTGAAAAAATTCAAAGCCCAAATGAATCATTGTATGTCCATCTAGTTAAATCTTCTCCATAACATACATGTTGCATAAAATGTTCCCCTTTTTATATTAATCAGTGCAGCACAACACAGCTGAACATGAGTTTTTCCCCAAGGTGTGGAATGGATGGGCCGGGGATTGATGGGCAATACACCAAAGTACCTGAGAGTTTTTTACGTTAAATACTTCATCAAAACTATTGTCAGTGTACATCAACCAGTCCCCTCTCACATCCATTCACTATTTTAACCTGCATCTATAATTTGATTTTCTATATCATCCAATTGGAATTTGAATGATATTTAATAACAAGTTGTGTGCATTTCATTCATTGTAATCCCTAATCCTGTTTTGCCTTTATACATTTGTTAACCAGGTAAGCTCACTGGACAAAAGTGCTCCTTCTATTGGATGGATCTGGAGCACTGTGTGACAAGTGACATGCTCATAATCACATAGTAGTGGAAGGAATCAAAACCTGTACCCTTGACTATAGTAAGAAGCTCATTAACAGTTCGAAGCCTTAAATCTCAGCACTAACTTTTCGACATGTTGTTCAGTAAGCGTTTCCATTCTTGCTAAAGTGACCTTAACAGCTTCTACTGTCCTGTATGCCTTTTTTAAGAGTATCAGCTTTCCTAACCCACATGATGCTACAGTTCTGTGAAGATCCATCTGGGCAAGTTTAGTTCCCTGATGCTGAACTCCTCAGTTGGTGTTTTCCACAGGAAATCATTGCTGGTGCGTGAAACTGCATCAGCAGAGATTTCCTTTTCCTTACAAATTTCTCTTTTCTGCACATCTATATAACTGTAGAGTTGGTATATGCTGTTATGTCACATCTCAGCTTCTTGTGTCCCACATGGGCGTGCAGGGGACTTGTCCCTGGAAAAAAAAAGAAAAAGAAAACACTTCTTAAACAATGTGATCTGTTGTTATCATTTTCACTTATTCCTCAACGTTTGAGTCTCAGATCTTACCTTAGATCTTGCTTGGCCACTTCGTTAGATTTTCAGTTCCAAATCTTGAACTCATCCCTTACTCATAACGCCCCACAAACTTAACGTACCTCAAAGTGCATTTGTTGACATATCGCTCAGATGCTGATCTCCAGTGGAGCTAAAGAGTGAGTTTTTTCTCGCTATCCTATTGTAAATTGTTCTATTTATTCTAAGTTATACACCTAAATCTGTTTTCATTCTCCTCCATCGTTTCTAAAAGTTTTTCAAGTTTTTTCTGTCAGGATGTACTTCTTTTTCCTACTGGTGTCTGTTGAGTACACCTTAAGTACTATCTCTGGTACTTTATCCTTCCTTTCTATTAATTCTTTTATTTCTACCCTTGAGAGGGTATTTATAGTCACCTTTTTTTTTGGTATTTTTCCTTTCAAATAATTTTCTCCAAAAAAAAAATCTTTATTGCTATTCTTTATTTCTCACTCTTTCTTACAATGGCTGATAAACCTATTGGATTTAAAAAGTGCATCTCCCATGGGCATAAGATTCTCAGTTCCAGTGCCCACAGGTAATGCTGAAGCTTTCAGAGATGTCTTGGTGCAGCCCATTTAGACATGGACTGCTTTATTTGTGCTTGCTTTATCTCCAGGGCCCTTCCTAACAGGAAGAATAAGCTGTTCCTTAAAGGTCTTCCTCCATCTTTCTATTCACTTCTGGTGACTGATGCTCAAACCCACTCTAAGAAGTCTGAAAAGGGAAAGAATGATTCTACTTCCAAGGATAAAGGCTCTATGAGAAGATGTCCAGATTGCTCTACTACATCAGCTCTGCCCTTTAAGCCCCATCCCAAGATTTCCAAAAAATTGGATCCTACACCTTTGGTCCCTACTACATCAAACTCGATGTCTTGTTGGATTTGAAAACCATGGTTTTCACTGAAGCCAATCTCCTCTTGGCTCCACTCTCTGTTTCTTCTGAAGACACCCAAAAGGCATTCCCAGTCACCATCAACGAGAAATTCCCTTAGGTCCTCCATGAGGTTGTCTGAAGCAGAAATGGATAGGATGATGAGGAAGTTCCTCAGAACTCAGATTTAGATGAGGGTAATCTCGTCTCAGTCTCCCACTGGACCCATAAGTCTGCCCGCCTCTGAATGTTATATTTCCTTCTCTGAACCAACCCCCAGGTTTGGAGCTCTTAGATCCAAGAACCCTAAGGATGTCCTCATCAAATTCAAAGACAGGTGCTTTTTTGACTACTACACCATCCCTGAGTCACCCAGATCTGATGTTGTGGGAGCAGCAGGACTCTTGAAGCTGAAGCGTCGGCACCAGCTCTGGGGGAGTTGGAGTCAACTCTGAAGCTTTCAGAGCTGGACAGCTCGGGTCCAATTTCTTTTTCAAGGTGAGGTTCTGGAGGAGTTCGGAGTTCATCATCACAGGGGCTTCGGCTCAGGAATTGCAGACTTCTGTTTCTCCTAGATGCTAGCCTTTGAGACAGCAGAGAGGGATTTCTCTCTATCTAGAGAGAGGACACCTTTGCTCCCCCCTTGGATCATGCTTCTATTCCACCATTGGTTTTGAGTTCTGATCCTCTCAGTTTTATTCCACTATGCAACCTACCTGATTGAGCCTCCAATCCCTAGGGACTGCCCATCCACCTCTGATACCTCACTAGACCATCCCAATAATGACATCCCTAGGAAGAAAACATCTAAGAGGAGCCACCTGGATTCTCCTCATGGATCTTTCATGGAATTTAAAATGGGTGGCGAAAGCCAAACACACTCTGGCTAGGCTTATAAATGCCCTAGGGCAGATAGCCTAATATGAACCTAAGACACTGATTTTGATGAAGGGGAAGGGTCCCCCATATTTCCACCTGAGAATATTTACTTTGGAGAAATAGTAGAAATTTTACAACAAAAAGGTGGGCGGTGTTCCAAACCACCTTTCCAGGAGGAGTCAGTGTTTCTGGCGGACTTAGGGTTTGGCTTACATATGTCTTGGGTTACTCCTCCTGCTGATGAGCTAATTGATCTGGTCTCAAACTGCTCATGTAGAGCCAATCTCTTAGCAACCTTTTTAAGCCCCCTGAAAGACAGGTCACACTGGATTAAAGGGATCCCAATTGATGCTATGGTTGTGGCAGAGCAAACCTATCCACCCCTCTAACAGGGAGTCTAGGACCTTAGACAGATTTGGGAAGGTTGTCTATGCCTTGTTCACCCCCCCCCCCCAACAGGGAGTCTAGGGCCTTAGACAGATTGGGGAAGCTTGCTATGCCTCATTGACCTTTGCCATGAGGTCATTAAATTACTTTGCACATTTTACCACATTGCAAAGAGATTTGATAAAGGAGCTCTCCAAATCTTTCTGGGTCCTTGTCTGTGGATGACCAACATAAGGTTTCTTCACAACTGACCACCCTTCAGTTCATATATAATGTGTCCATGAGGTTGATTTCCCATGCAGCAGTGGACACCTTAAGGTAATCAGGTTCAGGGATAGCCATCAGAAGACATGCATTGATGTACTTGTGCAGCTATGTGGAGCCCTTCATGTCTTCATTCATCAAACACCCATTTGATGCATCTTTTCTGTTCATCCCAAAAGTAAAAGAAACACTCTACAGAAGTGAGTAGGAGAGAAAGACCTTGTCTGCCATGGGGATCTGTTTCTCTACTCCTCAAAGACCTTTCTCACAGAATCAGTGCGGAGGCAGAAAAATGTGGTTTCATAAATCCCAAGGTCCTTTTCAAGACTCATGAGGAGATGGTTCTACCAGAAGCAGAGGGGGAATCTCTAATGGAAGACACCACCCTTGCAGCAGAGCTGGCCTACAAAACCAGGGCTTCAGGGATTCATTATTGGATAAACCTTATTGGTGCTCCTGAAAGGTTGCCTGGCTATTTTCATCAGGAGGCAGTTGGGGGACACTTGTCTCTGCAACAGGAAGCCTGGGCTCCCATCACCATTATCTCAAATTCCTCCCACAAAAATGAGGAAGGTCTGTGATGTTCCACCTAATAAGAGGGACTGGGAAGCTCTGGAAATAAGAAAGCTGCTAGAAAAAAGTGTCACCCAAGAAGTCCCTCCAGACCAAATAGGATTCGGAATTTACTAAAGGCTCTTTTTAGTGTCAAAGAAAACAGGGTAACTGAGACTCAATCATGACCTCAGCAAACTAAATCAATCTGTAAGATACTCAAAGTTCCAGATGGCCACTGTTCAGTCCATTCTATCACTATTACGAAAGGACAGTTGGATATGCTCAAAAGGTCTTAGGGATGCACACTATCACATTAAAATGAACAGGCACTCCAGAAGATATCTGCACTTCTGGCTGGGAGACAGTCATTATCAGTTCAGAGCACTGCCGTTTGGTCTCATTACAGCCCCCAGCGTGTTTACTAAATACATGGCAGTGGTAGCAACTCACTTAAGACTGCTGCTATTCTGGGTGTTTCCATATGTAGACAACTGGCTCTTTACTGCTCCAACCAGGCATCTACTTCTACAAGCAAGGGAACTACCTGTTCCAGGTGTGCCACCATCTGGACATCACAGTCAACTACAACAAATGAAATCTCATTCCTACACAAAACCTGGAGTTTAGAGGTTCTGGCCAAGACATGATCAATCAGATAGCATCTCTACCTCCAACAAGAGTACAATCCTTCAGATCCCAAGTAAAGGATGTAATCTCACATTCATCTCCACTAGCACAACTGCTTTTGCAAGCCTTAGGGTCAATGTCAGTAGCAATAACTCTAGTCCCATTGGGCTGATAACATATGCAAATTCTACAGTGGATCAGTTCAGTATTCTGTTCTTCTACAGATTTTATGCACACCAGTAAGGATTACATACAATTTGCAAGGGACATCTAATGTGGAGTATCCGTTCAAATGAAATTTCTCAGGGCTGCCCTTTCGTTTTATTGCTCCCAGTGGCCAGAGTGACCACAGATGCCTACCATCTGAGGTGGGGGGCATTCCAAGGCACTTGATCACATCAAGAGACCAATTCACATATCAATGTCCTGGAGATGAGAGCTGTCCTTCTAGCATTTTAAGCTTTCCAAGATGCTCTCCCCTCCAGGATAATTACAATCCAATCAGACAATATGACTGTGGTCTGGTACATCAACAAACAAGGGGAAACTAGGTCCTGCTCTCTTTGTTATGAGGCAATGAGAGTATGGTAATGGGCAATCTCTTCTGGATGTTTTCTCATTGTAATGTATATACCAGGGAAATCCACTGATGCCTTATGAGTGGTCTCTCAATGTCAAAGTGGCAGAAAGAATTTCCATCAATGGGGCCATCCATGTTGTGATCCAGTTGTATCCCCCCTCAGTAACAAGTGTAATAGGTTCTTTGCCCTGATTCCTCCTCTAGGAGAGTCACCAAGAGATGAAGTGACCCACCAGTCTCCTCTATGCTTATCCCATATTATATATTCTCCCGAAGTTTTTACAGAAAGTCCACTGGTTAAAAAGTTCAGTAATCGTCATTTCATCTTTTTGGCCTTGTTAAATCTGCTTTCCCTTTCTATCGCTGCATCTTCTGTAGTCGCCCTGGATACTGGACCCCAGTCCAGATTTCCAGTCTCATCCTACAGGGATAGTTCACCCAGACATATCAGGCCTCAAGCTGACCCTCATGGCTTCTTCCATTCCAACGATGATTAGACAGCTTAGGCTTTCTTCCTCTGTCCAGCTGGCAGGAATGGAAAACAGCTACAGTCACCTTTGCGCAAAGTGGCTGTATCCACGGACCATGGGAACTATATGCCCATTAGCCTGACCAGCCTCATCTGCAAGGCCATGGAATGAATCATCATGGAACTTATTAACAAAGATATAAGAAACCTCCAAATACTCGAACCCACTCCTTTTGGCTTTGTCAAGGGGAGATCATGCCTGTTAAACTTGGTGGACTTCTTTGAGACAGTCACCAAAGCCTTAGACAAGGGCAAATCTGACATGTGGCCTACCTAGACTTAACCAAGGTTTTTGACACAATCCCTCACTCAGACTTCCTTGATAAACTCACCCAGCTGGATATCAACCCATATATTGTCAGGTGGGTTGCAAACTGGCTCACGGATAGAACTCATACGATCAAAATAGAGGACTCCACCTCCTCCACCAGACGCGTAGCCAGTGGTGTTCCACAGGGATCGGTTCTGGGACCCCTACTGTTTGGAATCTACTTCTCTGAAGTACAGGCTAAAACTAAAGCACTGTGGGTGATAGAATTTGCTAATGACTGCAAACTGAGACCAATCGTTAAAACCTCTAGCAATATCAACATTCTGCAAGAAGGTTTTACACAGACTAATAACTGGTGCCAAAGTCATGGTCTTAAACTTAATGAAAAAAAAGCATTATCATCCCCTTAGGCAAGGGTGATGTTCCTGCAAACTACCACATCAATTGCAGTATCCTAAGCACACAGTCAGTGGTGAGAGATCTAGGCACACAGATCAACAGCAACCTTAACTTCGATTACCATGTCTCCACAATGATAAGAAGGGCATTGTATATTGCTCATCTCATAAGGGCATTGTCTCCAGAAAAAAGAGGTTATAATCCCCCTGTATTCTTCCCTCATTAGGCCAATAATAGAGTACAACACTCCCTTCAGTATGTTCCTTTCCAAACACCTGCAGCAATTGGAGAGACCGCAAAGTTTCCTTACAAATTAAATTCAGGGTCTTCAAGATCTGTCTTATATGGACAGATTAAAGTCATTGTCACTTTACTCTGTGTCATACAGATTGCTCAGAGGCAACCTGTGCCTTGCATATAGACCAATCTTTGACCCAGCTTCACAAGTCAAAGGGTACATGGATCACTCTTTCGAAGGGCCTTAACCTGGTATGTGACATCAAGAGAACTTGCTGGAGAGATAGATTTGTCAGTTTACTATCATTTGTGTGAACTACATTCTGTCGGCACATATTCTGCCGAATATCAGAATGTTGTACACAAAATGAAAAGTGCATGGGATAGTTGAACACACTTATGTGAATGCAGTAGTGCATTTGCATAAGTGTGTTCGACTATATGTATGGAGATCGTGGTACAGTGGGGATTAGAAATTCATCCATATCCCCACTGTAGTGTAATTTGAGTTGGAATATATTAGCAGCAGGGGGTGTGAGGGGTGCAGCCCCCCACAGGGGGGTGCAGGGGGTCTTGTCCTCCTGCAAAAACGTTATATGTCATATAGGAGTTTGATTTACATCAGCTCCTATATGGCTATCACATGATTTTTTCGGGGACAATGTCGACTCAAATGTCTCGATCATTTGGCTTGACATAGTGAAGCAGTCAGGATTCTGGATTCGATGGTTTACTTCAATATTGCAAATGGAAATCATTTTGCCTTTCGCAATATTGATAGTAAACAAGATTTGTTTCCTAGAGGTTTGGAACAAGCTTCCTATTCATGTTAAACAAAGCCCCCTGTTGGCCCTATTTAAGTGTAATTTGGAAGATTGGTGGGTAACTGGAAATTCACTCCAGGGGTTCTACCTTTGTCCCTCTTGGAGAGGGGAAATAGGTGCTGATTTTAGTATCTGCTTGAACCAGACACCCTTGGGAACACAGGTTGAACTTTGTTAGGCTTCCAAGGGCCCTGGGACTGTTAGCCTAATAACCTCTTATGATCCTGTCCAACACATCTTTTTGTCCTCTCAAAAGGCTTCCACTAGAAGGGTTCACAGCCATAAATGGGAAAGATTTTCTGTTTGGACCCTACAAATAGATTTGGATCCCTTCTCTGCTCCAATTTCTGAAGTTCTAGATTTTTAGCATCCCTCTTCCAAGAACGGCCTAGATTTTCCACTATCAAAGTCCAGCTAGCAGCTATTTTTAATTTTTTATTCCACAAAATCCATGCCTCTTTGGCTTCTCCTAAATTGTGCAAAACTTTTCTGAAAGGTACCTTTTTACTAAGGCCTCCAGTCACGGTCCCTGCTCCTCCATGGGATTTGTCTATTTTACATCAAAGTTTGACTCAAAGTCCATTTCAGCCCTCCACAAATGATACCTAAAATTTTAGTCCTGGAAGACCCTTTTCCCCTAGTTGCCATTACACCAGCTAGACAAGTATCTGAACTCCAGGCCCTTTTTCCAAGAGTCCATACCTGGTCTTTCAGAAGGACAGGGTGTCACCACATATTAATCCATCTTTTTTGCCTAAAGTGGTTTCGGACTCTAACATTAATCAGGTCATCAACCTTCTGGTTTTCTTCCCAAAGTTTTCAAATAATGGTGAATATAAGTTGCATCTCTTGGACCTACACAGGCAACTTCGATTTTATCTTCATTGAACCAAAGATTTCATAAAAGCTAATCAATTCTTTGTCTCCTTTTCTCATAACAGATTGGGCATAGTAGTTTCCAAAGTAACTTTATCCAAATGGTTAACTGGTTGTATATCCTTTGTCCGTAGACAGAGCGGTTTGTTTTTGCCTATGCCAGCAAAAGCACATTCAATGAGGTCTATGTCAACATCTTCAGCTTTTTGGTGAAGAGCTTCTATAGATGACATCTGTGCAGTTGCCACTTGGTCCAGTGCTCATACCCTTATTGCTTATTACAAGTTGGACTTGATTTCTAGAAACTTAGCTGCTTTTGGCTCAGCAGAACTCTGATATATCCTTCCATCAGGACCACCCAAGGTTCAACTAGCTGGGGACTCTGTTCATCATTTGAGGCAAGAATGAAAATGACAACATCAGATATAAACGTTATGTACTCAACATAATGATGGATCTGTGTTGTCCATTTTCATTCTTCTTCAGCTTCCCACCCACCCAACACCCTTCCCTTTCTTCCTGGAGAACACCTAAAGGATTTTTCTTGGGAATTCTTCATCTCTTGTTTGAGCTTCAGTTTTATCCCTGCTGTTTTTTTCTATTTTTTCAGTATATGTTTATGAGGGCAGCAAACAAGATCCGAGGTACATTACTTTGGTGGGCATTATGGGTAAGGGAGTAGTTTGACAGCTGGACCTGTGACTCTAGTGAAGCACTGAGCAGTTCTAAGGTGGGATCAGCGAGCCATCAGTTGAGGAAGAATGAAAATGAACAACACAGATCCATCATTACGGTGAGCATATAACTTTTATTTACGGAGTTGAACATCTGAACAGTTTTTATTCTGCTGAACTTTTGTCAAGTCATAACTAACCTGACATGGGTTTCATGCTGTAATTCAATCAAAACTGCAAAGTCCGAGCACTGGAGTGTAAGAAAATGTCTAGTGCAGTATCTGCTATTGATTGTACTAACTGGTCACTGGAAAACTTCATAACAACAACAATTTCTGGAGAAGTGGACTATGTATGTTTTTCCTGCCCTACCTTTGATTTTTTTAAATGCTTGGGCTAAATCTGAACAGATCTGATAGGTACTGGATATAACCCATTCCTGTAAGCATCATGACAGTTACAGTGGCTATATCCCACACAAATGGTCTACTACAGAAGTCTGGAAACATAAAAATGATAAGTATTATATCCCAAAAGTGTAACAGAATAAAAGTAACGTTACATATCACAGAAAAAGATTACTATAAACATCCATGCACACATACATCAGAATAATAGCTCTTTAGTGTCTCAGGAGTTGAAGCACTCAGACTTGGGTTGCTTACCTCTCTCCATACTAACTTGGAATTTATCGACAGTGTAATATTAAGCATGACAGCAACATTTTATATTGCAGAGTCATTGATTTGTGACTTGTTTAGTTGTGCAATAATGCAGTGTTAGTCAAGAGGTCACTGCAAGGGGAATTTCTGTCTTTTTTTTTTTTTTTGAGCTTCGACTCTGGGGTCATTATTATTAGAAAAAGGACATTTAGCCACAGTGTCTTACATGGGAGCTTGGGGGCGGGGGGGTTGGCCTCAAGAGAAAACACTTAATTCAAATGACATTTTAAAGTATCTTTTCTTCAGACAGCACTGTAATTATTTATTTTATGGCATACACACTGTACTCATTATACCAAAATATAAGAAATAATTTTTATTGTACTTTGAGACAGCAATGCCTATATTATATGCAGAATATATCAGTTGGTTTGATTAGACATTTTGAGGCTGGGAAAAAGAAACAGGAGTCATTTATGATGAAGCATCCAGCATGTTGGGAAGTGTGATCACACTTACAAGCCTAATTTAAGAAAAAGCTTGTCAAAATGTTAAAGCCTGGGCATTCACGCGCTAAAGTGGGAGGAAAAGTGCAATGTTCTGCTGACTGTTGAAAATGTACAAATTTCAGTAAACTCTAAGCAAGATATGCAGGTCCCTGTTGGTAGGTTATTACCATCATCATCGTCACTGACTCATTTTCTTACATGGGGTTGGGGTGCCATGTCATCGTTAGTCCATGTGACCAAATCACCCAGTGCTAATGTTACAGTAGATTTTCATTTATATGCTACAGATTTTTAATTAGTAGCAGTATCAGTGAAAAAAACTGCCTTTGTGAATTAGACATGTCTATAACATGACATAGGACTGTCAGGATTAATTGCTGTGTGAAAGTTATCTTGTCAGGCCATACATGTTTAAGTGTTTAAAGCACATATTGAATAACTGTCAAGCGCTACAAAACAATCATATGTCTCATAGTTTTATCACTTTCAGTTGTACATATTAAGCCTATCAAAACTGAAACATATGAACAGGATGTAGTTAGTGGTGGTGTGTAAACATTCCTGTATAAGAAAAGACATATAACCGCTCTAACGATAACATTGATAGCGTAGTGGTGCAGTGGTACGATAACATTGATGGCGTAGCGGTGCAGTGGTTTGCACTGTCGTTTCTTAGCAAGAAGTTCTCTGGTTCAATTCATGGCTGGGGTGCCTTCTGTGTGGAGTCTGCATATCCTCCCTGTGTTCATGTGTGTATCCTCTGGGTTCTCTAGTTTCCTCCCACATTACAACAACATGAGTCTGGAGCATTTCTCCCCGGGCCTCCACTGAAAATTGTCATTCCAAGTCAGACTTTCCCAGTAAACAAATATTAAATAAATATAAAACCGTACTGTAGGATAAATGCTATGTTGCAAGAAAAATCAATATTTAAGTAGATTTTTTGAAAAGTTAATATGAGTTATTAATTGCCACATATTCTACATAAAACATATTCTATGGATTGTTTATGGCTGATGGACACACAATAAGATATCATGTTTGATAACTCTCCATTCTAGGAGTATTAAAGTAGTACATGACACTAACTAAAAAAAAAAAAAAAATAAGTTAAGGCTAACTATGATTTTGGGTTTGATTTGTGACTTGGGAGACTGACGGAGTGGTAGGGAAGGGATAGCTGTGTCCATTCAAAGTGGTAGGGCACTTGTTGATACATTCCCTAAGGGGAGACATTTTCCCAAGAGCAGAGTTGCCCTCCATTGTAATCATTGAGCATGGGGGAGGGGGCTAGGAAAGGGAGTGGGTAGGTCATAAAAAATGACACTGTTTCCAAAACACAGCCTTTCTTTTGATGCATAAGACATAGCGTCCATTTACCTTTCAACTTCCTGATGTACATTTTATCCTAAAGGTTCATAGCTTTTACTCACACATTTCTAATCTCCTTGCAAAACCAGCACATTTGCAAATTCTCCACTGATGTTTTCCACATTCTCCAATATATATCCTGTAATAAAATCTTCATTCTTTAAGTTTACAATACCAGGCTTTTATACCAAATAAGCAAAAACATTTGCTGTAAATCACCCACTGCCACATCTTTTTAATTTGACTTCTATCTGCCAATGATCTCTTCCATAACTCATCTTTTTTAATATTTTACTTTTTAATTTGACTTCTTTCTGCCAATGATCTTTTCCATAACTCATCTTTTTTTAATATTTTACTTTTTAATTTGACTTCTCTCTGCCAATGATCTCTTCCATAACTCATCTTTTTTAATATTTTACTTTCCCCTTTCCACCCGTGGTGGTGGTGCTGCGGTAGCGTTGTCACCTCACAGTAAGACACAGCATGGAGACATGCGTAAATGGGTGTACCTTCGTTGAAGGTTGTGCGTCAGGGCTGGTAACTCGGCATGTAAAAATCAACTACTAATCATTAACGGACCGGAGTTCCGCTGTGGCGATCCCTAACCGGGAAAAGCCGAAAGACACAACAACAACTTTCCCCTTTCCATCTTCTCTTTAAAATCACCATTCCCACTTTATCCACACCTTGTTATAAATTGTTCTAGTCTTTCAACCTATGAACCTATAATAACGTCTCCTTATTAACATTACATCCACTCTCTGATTCTCTATCTTCTTCCTTTCCTATGATTTTTTTGTAGGTTCATAGGTAAACACTAGGCTTTCTGTCTATTACAAGCCTAGCAAATAACCAGAGGTCAGAATCAAACCCTGTACCTTGTATCTGTGAGGTCAAGACCTTAACCATTATGCAAACCAATCTTCATTTTCTTATACCTCTAATTTCTTTAAATGCATAGTCTGATGCTTCTTGTAACAAATTCTTCCATTGCACCACCCTCTTACTCTTCCATCTTGTCATTCTCACCTATACCTTTCGCTTCATACCACCCCTTCATTAATTCCCTTTCTATATGTCCCTCCTATAGGCAAATCTGAGCATATATAGTCAATTATCTGCACTATTTTCGTACTATTCCTCAAACTCACTACACTAAAGCTGGCTAGTAATGCCTTTGAAAATTAATGGATTACAGTATATTCAGCACTAAAAATATTATATTCATAATGTATAGCTAAAAATTCCAACATAGCAAAGATGTTTACAGCCATACTCATCAGCATAAATACTCTGTTATTGATAACTTTACTCTGAAAAATAATGGGTCCTGGAAATAATAATTTAGGATAAGCATTAATTTAGAGACTTGAGTGTTATGTTTTAGACACTATGATATAGGTACTCATTAATTAAATCCATACTAACTGACATTTATGTAGCCGCAGTGGTGCAGTGGTAGTGTTGTCGCCTCACAGCAAGAGGTTCTCTCATTCGATTCTCGGCTGGAGCGCCTTCTGTGTGGAGTCTGCATGTCCTCCCCGTGGTTGAGTGGCATTCGAAAGATGCATGAATGGGCGTGCCTTCATTGAAGATTGGGCGTCGAGCTGGCACCTCGGCACCATAAAAATCTACTGCCAATCACTAGCGGACTGGAGTTCCACTGTGGCAACCCCTAACAGGGAACAGTCAAAAGAACAACTAACTGACATTTATGTGTGTATATAATACCTGATATAGTTAATTATATAGATATTTGCTGCTAGCTCCCATATGATAATATTTAGAACTTACATATTTATGAGAAGATTAATTACTGTAGTAGAAGCTTATTGATGTGCAGATAAAAGCACATCTTTGACTAAGTGCCGTGTTGGCCAAAGTAATCATATTCAGTTGGTTGGAGTGTGTAATTTCTTGGCAGGCTTTAAAGATAATAAAACACTGATAAGTGCGTTTTATATATATATATATATATATATGTGGGTGTGTGCATATCATCAAAGGATCATAGGGCATTAAACAAATAGTATTCACATACAGAGATGGGTTTTCATTTTACAAGCTATAATGCTTTTAAACATGGAAAATACATACATCTGCTGGATATGACACCAGTGTCATGCAATATTTTTATTATAGATGTTAGCAATACCTTGAGTGACCAGACTTTATTGCGGACTTGAGATGATAAAGATGCTACAGCTAGCAGATCAGCTGGACACCCTGGCCAAGTCACTGGTGTTCATGTGCACAGCTATGGGTGATAGTGTGAAAACACAGGACACAGCTACAGACAGACAGACAGACACCTACACACGGTAACACTGGGTGCCTAAATATCAGGTTGCTCCAAAATTTCCACGACGGGACTTCTTGTGCTTGTTATACTGCCTGCAGGACTCTGGTTCCAAACATCCAAAGGAGAGGTACCTTATGATGTTGATGATGATGATGAAGATGGATTCACAAAATAACATAAATCTGCTTGTGTAATTTGCCTTGCTGTGTCTGATATGCTTGCAATCAGGCATGATTGTGTGGAAAAGTGTCATTTAAGCCTGGTGAAGATGATGCAGAAGAATGTTGAACATCGTTATCGTGAACTGTTGATGGGCTTTTCACGAGATTTCACATCCTATCCAGTCTCAAACATGCCAGATGGCAACATTTGGCTATTACTGATTGGTTACCATTTAATAACAGAAAAATATGGGTGCAAGGCTATCTCTAGGATAGAATACTGGTTCTGTTGCATCTCATGCTGTTGGTCCTTTAGCACGCAGTCACCCCACAACATGTCCAGACAACAGTTACCATTGATTGTATACTTCAACCCCACTCTGATACTCTGGACATAAGATATAACCATGGTGACAGCACATCTGCACTACATCTTGGTTGGTGTCATGCTAGCTATTTTTTGTGACTACTGGAAATCTCAAAGTACATCAAGGGATATAATTTTCATTACAGCGTTCACTGTTGAACAGTGTATGTGGAATTAACTCCAGTATATGCCCTGCTACCTATGCAACAAAATGAAATTGTAGCACTGAGCCCCCCCCCCCCCTTATACCAGGAAAATATATCAAAGCATTTCTAGATGTACAAAATATATTTTGTTCCTTCTATTGCAAAGAGCATAAGCTGTAATGTAGTGAGTCAGACCCAACACATACAGATACACACACAAATCTGAAATACTGAAAATCTGCCTTATTACATTGTTGATTTACTACTGATTTAGTAGCTGACTTATACAAATGATGATTGTGTAAGACATAATATCAATGATGATAATGTGTGCTACAACTGGTATTACATCTCCGGCCATCAGTACAATGCTTGCATGATTGATTTGTTAAGACTGATAGCATTTGCTTGTCTCTGCTATACTACTTTCTGATACACTCTGGGAGTGATTACTTCCTCCTTTTGTAAATGCAATATACTGATGTGATTGTCTGCTGAGTGTCTGCATTCACTTCCCACTAAAGATAGAAATAAAAAAAATGCTACATTCTATTTCTACTTGGGAAATAGTGGGCTTAAGTTCTAAAAGCTATAATAAAATTACCAACAACTGAGTACTTATATCTCAAGTCTTGAACAAAGCTAGTTGTGCTTATTTCACTCATTGGAAGGAAAATTATTTCAGAATTAATTACAGTACAGAGTAATTTATTTTAGAGATCAGTTCTAAACTTCATAACTCCTACCACTTCGAATGTAGTAGCTGTACCTTGGTCATCCATTTTTTTATGCAGCTACACAGAAGTTGTTATATCTAAGGTTTGGCTCATAGCTGTAGTGACTGCAGTGTGGAACGTGCATGTTTTCAGTGTCACTGCAAGAGTTTGCTATTTCTGGTTTCCTGTCATAACCCAAAGGTATTTTGTTAGGTAAACTTTCTGTGTCAAATTATTTGTGTGTGTATAAGTGTGTATCTGTTTGTCTGTGTGCACGTGTGCATGCATGTCTGTCTTATGTGTGTATGTATGCTTATGTGTATCTACTCAGTTGTGTATGTGCGTCTGTGCATGTCTGAATGCATGTCTGTATGTACATGTGTGTGCATGCATGTGTGTATGCTTTGTATCTGTGCATGTGTTATGTTTGTGTGTGTGTGTGTGTGTGTGTGTGTGTGTGTGTGTGTGTGTGTGGTATCTGTCTTTGTGTATGTGTATGTGTGCATGCCAATGTCTGCATGCACCTGTAATAATGCATATGTCCAGCAAGGGGCTGTAGTTAACCTCCCAGACTGGTACTTGTCTTACATTCTATGCTTCTGAGGATTGGCTACTATCCCAGTGATCTTAAATTGGTAGCGCAGGTAGTGAAAATGCATATAAGCATGGTTATGTGGGCAGATGGATAGACAGAGGGATGGATGGATGAAGTATATATCAAATGATCTCTGATGGTGTCGGTTCATATCACACTTATACACATTCTCAAGAGTTTCAGAATGCATACTATTAGATCAAAATTATTAGAAAGCAGTCTAGTGAAAGGGCAAGAAAGAGAAGGAGGAGAAGAGATACTCCATTTTCAGTTCCTCAACATACTCCTATACAACTGATCCAGTTCTACAGACTCTGCTGTTGGTATGAACAAAAATGGATCAAAAGATTAAAAACAATAATACTTTGCCATTTCAAATGTTATCCAAGCAAGATTAATGTTACTACAATGTGACAATTCTGTTGAATATAAAATATTTATTCTTTGTGAAACCAGTGATGTACATTTTCCCGAGTACCAAGAATCAGTAACTTAAACCAAGGATACAAATTTGATTGCAATTATGGGATGTTTGCATTCAGTATCATCTGCTGAGACATGTCAACTCTATAGTAACTAAAAATATCATTTAAAACATGTTGTAGTTGCATTATGTTGGAACATTTTGTGAGCTTTACATCATTTTCAATTTTCATAGCTTGGGTAGTGGTGTTAATAACCCAGCCACAGCAACAAAATATATTCTTGTAATACTGATTTTCCCCTGATATGATGAGTATTAATTTAATGAAATTTGTCTTAGCAAAACTTCACTACCCCAAATGTCATGATCTTTGTGGCTATCAAATACTCTTAATACACAGCCAATTTACTGATAGTAATTTTCTTAATAACTTGTTCTTCAAGCTTTTAGTAAAATAATCAATTTACATTGTCATAAATGTGGGAGTATTGCTTGTAGCAACGTGTCTTAGCCACAGTGCACTTCATGGGCTGCTCCATATATTTGTAATATACCTCTACTAAATTTTTTTCTACCTTTATATGCTTAAAAGTGGCTTGCTGCATATACGTTTAACATATAATGCTGAAATCTGTTACAAATCAGGAATGATTTCTGTCTTTAACTTGATTCGTGCATTACTTATGTATGCAATAAGGTACGAAGAGTTTAAAGATATTACAGCACACCCAGGGATGTTGTAAGGCATGAGGCTGAATTCCCAAATGCGTAGTAGTAGCTGTACAATGTATAACACCAGAGACCTTCTTTGCACTGTATTTTTTTGCAGTTTGAATTTTTCATTTAGTAGTTCATATATAATAACTGATAAGCCACTGTGGTGCAGCAGTAGCGTTGTTGCCTCACAGCAAGAGGTTCTCCCTTTCGATTCTTGGCTGGAGCATTTTCTGTGTGGAATCTGCATGCCCTCCCCGTGGTTGAGTGGCGTTCGAAAGACATGTGTAGAATGGGCGTGCCTTCATTGAAGATTGGGCATCGAGCTGGCACCTCGGCAACTGTAAAAAAATCTACTGCCAATCATTAGCGGACCGGAGTTCCGCTGTGGCGACCCCTAACCGGGAAAAGAAGAAGTTCATATATAATAACTATTTTTGTAGTGTATTTTAATGTAAAATAGTTCCTATACCCTTTATAACTAATTGATTGCTATATGGGATTATCACTTTTCAACAATGTGGATGTTTGTTCAACAGTTTTCAGGGTAGTCATTTAAGGAACCTTCTGTAAACTAGGTGGGTGCTGTTACACAGTTCACTTTATAAATACATAATAATACTGCACAACATTTCAACTGAATTCAGCCCGGGGAATGAACCAGATGAGGAGACTTGCATTTCAGTAGTCTAGTGCTTCAAAGATGTACACACTGTTTTCCAAATAGCACAGCTTCAAAAATATTCATAACAGTAATATTCTGGTGGTAATTTCAGGAATTGAAAAATACATAACTTCAAGCAGAAATAATTCCCTCTCTATTTTAAGTTGGTTTCTATGAAGATGCACTTGTTGAGTCCTATAAAATGTATTTATTATTTATTTATTTATTGGCATTTGTTTACTGGGAATTTACAAGAGTAATCATCTTTGTGTCACCTCCCAAGAATGGAAAGACATATATATGCAAAAACTAGTGCTCTCCAATACTAGAATTTCTCTTAGGTTTGTTTAGTTGATAGTTTTCTTGTTAGCTTTATTTAATTTGGTATGTATAATATTTTTGTGTGTGTTTTATTTCTGTTTTAATGGGTATGCATGCTTTGTCTCCAAATTTACCTGTTAGATCAAAGACTGCCTGGTAGAGTCTTCCTACTGTAAGTGTGTGTGTGTGTGGGGGGGGAGTGCATGTGTGTCTGATTTGACTCCTAGGTTAGAGTGACTGTTTTCTGTTGCAATGGGGATTGTTATCTAATTCTTGTCCCTTCTTACAATGTGTCATTTCCTGTTTTTGGGGTTTACGCTTTCATTTAACAGAGTTTTTTTTTGCTCTATTTGGCTACATACAACTGACCATCAGCCAATGGCTCCACTTCTTATTCACCAGTTTTCCTGGCCCTACCTTAGATTCCTACTCATGTCCGGGTAAGTGAAAAGATCAAGGACACAGGACACTGCTGCTCGGGAATGTTTCCTCCTATTTTTCTAAACTCTTGCATGTTCCCAGTACTGCCACAAGTGGGAGATGTGAAAAACGTTTCAAGCATGAAGGGCCCCCTCATTTCCATTAATGGCTAATATCAGCAAGATGACCCACACATACTCAGATAGCACCAGACAATTGTTTTCCCTGGTGTCCTCTAAGGAAATTAAACCACAATAGTGTGGCCTCAGAAATTCAAGCCACCAATTAAACAAATTTCACCTCCTCCATAGTCATGGTTTTATCCCTCTATGTCGTGCAATTCTAAAATACTTTTTGGAAGTCTTTTACTGATCTTGATCAAGTAATGAATGAAAATGTGTTTTTGGTGTTTTTATTATGGTAAAATGTGTTTGATGTATGTCAGTATCCTGATTTCTGTTTGTTCTGTTTCTTTTTTGTTATCATTTTTCTACAGAGTCGGTAATATATTTGAATTTAGGGGTTGTGCTTCTTATTTATTTATTTTTGGTTTACTTATTATTTCCAGATTAGCAATCTATTTATTGAGATAATATTCATCAAGTGGCATTTCAATAACAATTTCCAGAGCCTAAGTTTCAAGTTAATAATTTGCACATGACTATCAACCTTCTGAGAAGTCCATCATCACTAAATTATTATGGAGAAGAAAATTCTTCCACGCAGATTTATAGCAACTAACAAAACAGCATGTTGACCTTTATCATGTGTTGTACTAGCAGACTTTCTTTTCTGTGATTGTTCTGTGACTGTTCTGCTTATGTAGCTTATATTCCGATAGCAGTTTGTAAACTTACCTATACTTATATTTGTAATTATTAACTGACCTGCTACCAACAGCAGCTATATCGTCTAATGCATTACTGTTTATGGAGTGTGGTGATTATGCTATGATATCACAAAAAGACAAACCAGTGAAGCACTTCCATAGCATGAGACCTGATCATAACTATTGTTAAGATCATGGTACCACTCTGGGCAGTTATACTTGAAAGCAATGGCCAGTAAACAACAGTGGCAGAATTAAAAACAGATTTGTTTTTAACTGCTGTCTGTACCAGTAATGTGTTCTTG
The DNA here is from genome assembly GCF_019279795.1 of Protopterus annectens. NCBI lineage: Eukaryota > Metazoa > Chordata > Ceratodontiformes > Protopteridae > Protopterus > Protopterus annectens. Next base: position 552,525,207 of record NC_056747.1, on the reverse strand, counting down.
ACTTTCCGCAACATAAGCAAGTGAGTTACACTTTCTTTATTAATGAGAGTGCTCACTAAGTGCTTTATGGCTTTGAAAACACTTAGTGCTTTTTTCTTCTGTAACTAGTAATATAAAGCTCCATGCACTACACAGAATTATGTGTTCTTAACATGGATGCCAAATGTCATTCCTTCTGTCTCTCAAATGCATAATAAGCCAGTTATAATCAGAGACCTACCTTCTATGCTATATTTACCTTTGATGATTAGCAGGAATGACAGTGAATAATCATAATTCTTTTAACTTGTATGTAATTAATCAATCACAAAGTACCGACTCAAACCAGCAACAGTCCCTAGATTGCAAAAATAAAACTTACTTTTTTTTTATTTTGCATATATATATATATATATATATATATATATATATATATATATATATATATATATAGAAATAGGTACATAATTCAAGTCCAAGACTGCACAAAGCTGGATAAGAGGAAGAAGCAGTAAAAATACAGCACTCACCTTCTTCCTCTTCTCCTTGTCTAACCATCATCACAAGAAGCCAGTTACCATCCAGTGATGGTGTTCTTACCTTCAGTCAGCTGGCTGCTGAAAAAAGTAAGCTTTCCTGGTTAGCACGAGGCATGGAAATGTATTCTTATCTGCATGGCAAAATACTAAAAATAAAGGTATTTTTGTTCATTCTGTTATGATATTCCTAAAAGTAGATATTGCTTGCAAATATGGGAGGAGTATTGTTTAGCACAACTTTCTTTTAAAATGCTAACACTACTAATTACTAATCTAAGAATGACATAAGCAAGCCAGTGAAACTAAAGTAGAACAGCGAAAGTTGATGCTCACTGTTGTCCTTTAAATTTATCTTTTGCAGGAGGCAAGCCTCCAGCACTCCTCAATATGGGGGAGGGGCAGAGCCTCCGTACCCCTGCTAATTATGTATATATACATTTATAAAATGATTTTGAGATCTTCTTACCTTGGAGAAAAGGAAGTACTCCAGGGCATACAAATCTTGCAATTAGAATATATAATTCTCCATTTTGGCGCAATCAGTCTTGCTTTTCTGGGACTCATTTCAGAGTTTAAAACTGTTACCATTAAACACATGATATTTAAATTATTGACAGGAATAGGATATTCCACAATTGGGAATGAACCTTTAAGGGCAGGATTTGAATGAATGTTCTGATTTACAAAAACCTGTATAAAATGACAGAGTTCTTGGTTTAATTTCAGCATAATTTATATTTTTCATTTGTCTCTAAGATAAATGATGTGTGCAATCACAGAAGGTTTTAACATGCTGCTCAAGTCCAAATGTTAATTCTGTCAGCACTGGTACTAACTCATTTTTAAAAAAAGCTGCAAATTAACTAACTGGTTAACTAACAAACTAACTGAAAGTAATGCTCCAAGCAGTAGGTCCTTACTGTTAACATAATGCTGACAGCAAACAGATTCGCCCAATGAACAAGTGATGCAGGTCAGGTGATGTCTTAATCAACCCTGGACCAAAATACAGTGCTGCACACTCAGATGGAAAACTGTGACCTCACATAAGATGCAAGAAGGAAACATACTTCCATTTCACTGCAAGGTACACAGAGTACCAGGTGTTGTTTTCATAGTGGAAATATGTGTTGTATCTACATGCGTTCTGTTACACTTGAGAAATATAGAAAATTATCTATACAGTATTTTGGGAGAGACTACAATCAGAAAACTTAATCCATGGTCTGATCATTAAGTGCAACCTTTTGCATGACAGGAGAACAATTGTGTGAGCACATCACAATCACTTAACTAACATGCTTTTTTTCTTCCATTTCCTTGCCTTTTATTACAGGTGTTACTTGATACTAGGCTTTAAATGCTTTTATAGTTTTTATACATACCAACACTGAACACATTTTCAAGACCTCAGATCAATAATCCGCTTATCAAGAAACATAGATGGTCTTGGAAGTATTATTGACTATATATTTATTTCTGTGATCTAGCACAAGATGTAAATTGCATACCGTTATGAATTACTTAGGCAGAAGTCCAGCTAATTTATATTTTATAATGCATTGTGATAGTGAAAATGCATATACATTTATAGAAAACAAGTAGCTAGAAATGTAAATCTCTTTGGATGGTACGCATTTACCTCATACATTTTTTTTACTGTGGTACACTCAAGGGTGTTACAAAATTCAAGACTAAATATAAATGAAAATCTATTTAAAACATGTCTTTTTGATTTGAAACAAAGATTATTTAACAGGGTTTATAAACAAGAGGAGGTGTAAGAATTGAGGTACATTTGTAATAAAGGATGAGGCATTGCTTTCCTTTCTTTACACAACAAAATAGACAGAAGAATGTATTAAGTACAGAAAACAAAGAAATTAAGTGTTTTTTCTTTTTATTGGTACTTCTGAAATTAACAAGTGCATGGAATATAATTAGAAGACTTCCTACATTAGTGGCCAGTCGTGACTTGGAGAAGATGTAGGCAGCAGAACCCTTCTGTTCATTTAGATTTAGCCTTGATGTGAAACATCTGTTATATCACAAGAAATGATGATTACCTGACCCATAATAACAGATGTAAAAAAAACGGCTCTTCTACGTACTTTAACGATAGTACATATAGGTGGATTAACAACACAGATATGTTTGTATATACTGGCACAAAAATATATCCGTTTGTAAATTATTTGGGCTGTAAAACATTAATTATATTTTTCAGTGTGTGAGAAATGCACTGCTTTTTAAATGGGCATAACTATTCAAAGACTTGGGGACATAATGAGACATTTTTTGAAATAAGACATATATTTGATGCAAATACTTTGCATGAACAAATTTCTCTCAATCAAGACAATTGTTTTAAATTTCAAGTTCTTAAGAATGAGATATATAGTAAGTGGCATAGTAACATTATTGCCAAGAAGAAAGATTACAGAGCTACAGTGGAAAATACTGCAGACTGCTGCTAACACACCAGGGCTGTAGAAATCCATGTCAGTTAACAGTATTTTGAAAACAAAGTCCATGACTGGATATTTTTTATTTTTGCCAGTTTACCTCTGACTTTAGACCCCTGGCCTCCACAGCTGTTCTTTCTGTCCCTGGAATCATTGCATTGTGATGGCACTCTTGTTTTATCTTCAAAGATAAGCACCACTCTCTCCAGATGAGATTGAACTCTCTGGCCATAATAGCTATAATTTCCCCTTGAGCATGGGAAATGAAGGAGGAAGCGACAGATGTCATACTGTGGACAAAGCTGGTGTTTTCTCTTCACTTTATTCACCCAATGCAATGGCATTCATTAGTAGGCTGGACAGCTCAAGAGGCCTTTATGTAATTATGTGCCAGCCCCAGGTCCTAAAGCTGCTATACCTCCTCAGCCATTGCACATAAGCCAAGTCTAGTAATCACACTGAGCTCTGATCACCACCACCCTGGCCTGAGTGATCCACCCCCAGTGGCACACACACACACACACACACACACACACACACACACACACACACACACACACACACACACACACACACACACACACCCAGGATGGGCATGACCATTCTCCTCCCAACCAGCTTTGTCAGTTGCCAAGTAACTGGTCAATCCCAGATTACATGGGCTTCATCTCTTTACTCCACCAAAGTTTGCTATGCTTAATTGGATAATTATGTAGTGATTTACTTAAAACAAGGTTATGCAGTGGAATGTCTAGATGTGCTAGAGCTTAGTATGTGGTAAAAGATCATATATTTTTAGATATTTTTTAAATGTACATTACTTTTTATTTCATGAACCATTTATGTTTTGCCCACATCACATTTTCCCACCATTCATAAATTAAGTGTTTAAGAGCATAGATAGAATTTCCACTTAAGATATATAGATGAGACTTAAAATGGTCAAAATCAATTTACAGCTAGTAGAATGTGGAATATTAACAAGAGTACAATAAAAAATCTTTGAGCCATCAAAAACAGTATGATGTTCTGTACACTTCATAAACAGAATCATAAGGAAGTGTTAAAATATGATAAACATAATGAGTAATAATTCAGTACTAATGATACAAGGTATAAAATTATTAACAAGGAATGAACAAAAGTATCCCTTTGCCCTGGCCTAGTAATATCCTCACAAGTACATCAGGTTCTGTCTATGTGGGATATTCTAGTTGTTGTATGACAGAATTCAATCTGGAAAAAAGAAGTCTACAGGTACAAAACAATGTTCCAAACACTAATGTATTAGTATAAACAGAAGAAATAAGGCAGGAACTCAAACATCCATACATTTTAATAAGAAATGCAAAGCTTTCGAGTCACACCAACTCTTTTTCAATGCTATGACAACACTCACTTCATTCAACATTTATATAGTCAGCACTAAATTAGTCACATGACCAATCAAAGTCTATTAAAGTCCATTGCAATATAATAAAATAATAATTTGCATACAGCCCTTTAAAATACATGACACACATATAAAACACATAAAAATACATAAACGTTGTTCAAAGGATTTCTCTCTTCATTTTTAATATAGGTTTAATACTATTCCTTATGTTTAATCCTGGAAATTTATCTGCCCTAAAATAGTTTATCCAATTATATTCTGCAACTTCTGTCTTTGTAACAAGATCACCACCCCTGTTCACATTATTTACCTTCTGTGTTACTCTAAACTTAAAACTATGATTATCCCCACACATCATAATATGCTTACTTAATGAATTAGTTTCTGTTTTCCTTTTTATTTTTGATAAACGAGACACCATTCTTTCTTTTAGCTTCTGATTAGTCTTACCAATATAAAAACCATCACATAGTACACAGCTGTCATTATATACTATGCTCTCAGTTGTACACATTGCAAAAGTATTGAAGAAAAATGTCTCGCCAGTAATGGGATGTACAAATGAGGTTTCTGTATTGATATCTTTGCAGAATGAACAATTAAAACATGGAACAGTGCCTCTAGCCTTAATCTTCCACCACTATTCCCCTTACATGCAGAATCCTTATAGCACAACTTCTGTTTCAAATTTTTATTTTTCTTAAAGGTAAAAGATGGTCTTTCACTTACTATCTGCAGGTCAGATTTTTTAAATCACAGATTTAACCATTAAAGTATGTCTACTATATTTAGTAGTATATCTAACAGAATTAACTACTTCCCTATGTCTAGCTTGTGGCTTGTCAGAGAAGTAGGACCTTTCCAGTGTTTTACGTTCACTCATAATGGCCAGTTTATTACATTCAACTAAGGAGTAATGATAACCCCTAGATTTAAAATTCTTACACATATTTTCTAATGCTGATGTAAATAACTCATCATTTGTAATGAGTCTGGTGACTGTAATAAACTGGCTGTTTACAACACTTTCAAATACGTGTCTAAGGCGCATACTAGTATAATGTAAAAATCTAGATGTATGCACATTCTTCTTATGAATGGTAGATTTTATCTTCCTTCCATTTTTCAATAAGGTAATATCAAGAAAATCTATCTTAATGTTAGAGAACTTTAAATCAAAAGTCAAAAGATCAGTGGTATGTTGCAAACTTTCAACAAACACTTTCAGTTCATGTTCATCGCCTAACCAAAAGATAAAGGTATCATCAATGAACCATTTATAATATGCCAATCATGGCTATTTAAAAGTCCCTAATGAGTAATCATCATATACATATTGTTCTTCCCAGTTAGCAAGAACAAGGTTAGCATATGTATTTGCTAGTGGGGTGCCCATGGCCACCCCTAATTGTTGATGGTATAGCTGACCATCAAATATAAATACATTATTTTCTGGAACTTTGTCTAGCATAGAACAAATCATCTTGATTTTATTTACAGAATATGCACTATATTTACTTAAAAATTATCTCACTTGTTGTACTCCTATATCATTTGGTATAACCATAAATAAAGATTTAATATCTAAAGTTATAAACATCCACTTCAAGTCATTATATTTAAGAGACCAGTCTGATCATTCTGCAAAGATATCAGTACATAAACCTACTTTCTACATCCCATTACTGGAGAGACATTTTGCTTCAATACTTTTGCAATGTGTACAACTGAGAGCATAGTATATGATGACAGCTGTGTACTACGTGATGGTTTTTTTATATTGGTAAGACTAATCAGAAGCTAAAAGAAAGAATGGTGTCTCATTTATCAGAAATAAGAAGGAAAACAGAAACTAATTCATTAAGTAAACATATTATGATGTGTGGGGATAATCATAGTTTTAAGTTTAGAGTAACACAGAAGATAAATAATGGGAAGAGGGGAGGCGATCTTGTTACAAAGACAGAAGTTGCAGAATATAATTGGTTAAACTATTTTAGGGTGGATACATTTCCAGGATGAAACACAAGGAATTGTATTAAACTTATATTAAAAACGGAGAGAGAAATCCTTTGAATTATTTTTATGTGTTTTATATGTGTGTCATGTATTTTAAAGGGCTATATTTAAATTATTATATTATTTTTTGTAATGGACTTTGATAGACTTTGCTTGGTCATGTGACTAATTTAGTGCTGACAATATAAATGTTGAATGAAGTGAGTGTTGTTGTAGCATTGAAAAAGAGTTGGTGTGACTCGAAAGCTTTGCATTTTACATTTTGCACTTCTTATTAAAATTTATAAGCCACGGTGGTACAGTGGTAGCATTGTTGCCTCACAGCAAGAGGTTCTCCTGTTCGATTCACAGCTGGAGTGCCTTCTGTGTGGAGTCTGCATGTCCTCCCTGTGGTCGAGTGGCCTCCGAAAGACATGCGTGAATGGGCGTGCCTTCGTTGAAGGTTGGGCGTCGGGCTGGCAACTCGGCACCATAAAAAAAATCTACTGCCAATCATTAGTGGACCGGAGTTCTGCTGTGGTGACCCCTAACCGGGAAAAGCCAAAAAAGACAAACAACAACTTCTTATTAAAACTTAAGAATTCAATCTGGCACAGGTATTCTTAACTCCTAACATCAGGCACATCTTCTTGTGTATAATAGACAATATAACTCATTATGAAAATTTCAACACATTACCTTTCATGTCCCACTGGGTACTTCAGGCATTAAAAGTTATAAAATAACATTATTCCAATCCCTTCTACCTGTACGTTTATCTTGTCTGTTATATTGTGTTACACAGTGACAGGCCTCCCAGATGAAGCTATTTGCTTGTCCTACAGGCCTATAATTACCTTAGATTTGAAGATGGAGCTATAATCTTTAAGAAATATGGTATTCATTTCACCTGTCATACCTAATATAGTCCTATATGGAAGAAAGAAAAGACTTTTCCGCATTGCTTTTTCCATTTTTTTTTTGCCACAGTGAACCAATTTAATAATAACAACTATCTTTTTCTTTAGTTTTATAAATTCATGAAACCATTTTATGGATAATTTAGCAGTATGTGGAAGATAAGTTAATAATGACAGTTATGATTCCATACAAAAAAAAATGAAGATGTTTATTGGTGTATGCAGTAAACTGGATACCTGAGCTAAAGAAACTAAAAAGTGATGAGTATGAGGCCTTTTTATGATTCTTTACAAGTTGGGGGGTGTGGTATGAAAAAGTAGTATAAAAGAGTATATATTACTCCTGTGAAAGAATGGAGTAGACAAGATAAAAAACAATAGATAATTACTGAATGATTATGAAATAGCTATGGCAGATGAAGGATATGTCATATTTAAAAAGGATTACAAGAAATGTGTGATTGTAATGAAAATATATTTTTAAATGTGCCACAGAGACAAAAATATATGTTGAAAGGAAGCAAGGAAGGAAGTACTTGCATTGAAAATGCAGGAAAAATATTCCATAGGGTAGGTAAGGAAAATTATGGGTCTATATTATTTCCTCGAAGAGGCATTTCATCGAATGCCTCTTCATTGACCCTAAAACAGCAAACTTTCAAAATATCGAACCTCCATATAAGAGATTTCTTTCCCTTGCAAAGAAATCACTTGCCCTACAAACACCAACAAATAACCACAAACACTACAAAGAGGGGGTTTGTGCCCCTCCCACCCCCCCAACTAAATATACCAACTCCAAGATCGCACTACAATGGGGAAAATGGCAAACTGATGAGGATGGCCGAGTGATTTCTTTCCTTGGGAAAGAAATTGCTTATGTGGATGTTCGATGTTTTCAAATTTCGCGATTTCAAGTTTGATGAAGGAGGAAATAATAGGAACCCAAAATTACAAGTGAAACTCAAAATGATTTAGAGAAGACAATATGTTTGTAAAAATAAACTGTGCAATGGAAGAAGGGAATCAAAGCAGAATTCCAAGGTGGGAGCAAATTGATTAAGCTTTCTTTAAAAATGTGACAGTTGAAGGGAAAACAATATTCTTGAAAGTTTTAAATGAATTGTTGGATATAGGTTCATAGGTGTGTATTAGGCTAATGGCCCTGGTGTCTTTACAAGCCTAATGATAGAAGTTCCCTGCCATTGTGCCACCCAATGTTAGTTCCCAGTGCTTCTATCAAGCAGACCCACTGGAGTGATCCCTGAGGTAACTTTCTATTTCCCATCCACTCATCAAGATTTCTCTTAAAGTGGGCCAGTGAGGTGCCCTGCTTGACATGTATGGGGAGTCTGTTCCAGAGCATGGGCAGTCTCCGGGTTATGAACCTGTCCCTCCAGCATGTTCTGTTGATTTTGGTAATGAGGTTGAGGTCTTTGGAGTGTGTGGTGTGGAGGGATTGGGATTTCTTTAGATGTAGAATTTCTAACAGAGCTGGGTCAGACATGGCTTTGTAAGTCAAGCAGAATACATGTCTTAGCAGACGATATGAGAAAGAGAATAGCTGGAGTTGTTTGAGTTTGTCCATGTAGGACATGTGTTTAAGGCCTAAGATCCTCTTCATGAGGTACTTTTGTGGCCTCTCCAGCTGTTGCAGTATCTAGTGAGGTACATGCCAAATGGGAAATTATACTCTATGATTGGTCTAATGAGGGACGAGTAGAGAGAAATGATGACCTCTTTCTTCCTGGACGCAAAACCCTTGGTAATAAGATGTGCCACATAGAAGGACTTTCTGACCACAGTGGCAATGTGGTGGTCGAAGGAGAGGGTGCTGTCAACCCATGTCCCTAGATCTCTTATAACACCTTCAGTGTTCAGTGGGCTCCCATCAATGTGGTAATTAGTGGGAACTGAGTTTTTCCCAAAGGGGATGACAATGCATTTTTGGCGTTAAGCTTAAGGTCATGTTTTCAACACCAGTAATTGGTCTCAGTGAGGCCTTTCTGTAGGATGTCTGCATCACTTGGGGAGTTAATAATGCCTCCTAGTTTGCAGTCATCTGTGAACTTGGTTAGCCAGAGTCCCTCCATGTGGCTTGGACTTCTGAGAAGTAGATGCCAAACAGGAGAGGACCCAGGACTGATCCCTGTGGGACTCCACTTGTGACTGGTCGATGTTCTGACTTGGAGTCCATTACTTTCACACTGTGGTCTCTATCAGTGAGCCAGTTTACAACCCACCTAACGATATAGGGGTTGATGCCTAGTTTGATGACTTTATCAATAATTCCTAAGTAAGGAATGGAATCAAAGGCCTTGGTCAGATCGAGGTAAGCTGTATGAATTGCCTTACCTTCATCCACAGCTCCGGTGACTGACTCAAAGAAGTCAACCAGGTTGGGCAGGCATGATCTACCTTCCACAAAACCAAATTGCATGGGATCTAGAGTTTGGAGATTTTCTATATCCTTGTTATTTAGGTCCATGATGATGCACTCCATAGCCTTACATATCAGACTTGTCAGGCTAATGGGTTGATAATTTCTAGGGTCTGTAGTCGCTCCTCCTGTATGGAGAGGGATGACTGTAGCAGTGCGCTATTCGGTAGGGACAAAGCCTGAGGTGAGGCTGTGAGTGAACAGGGCATACAGATGTGGTTCCAGTTCAGTTTGTAATTCATGTAGAACACAGCCCGGGATATTGTTGGGTCTCATGGAAGCTGCATTCTTGGCCTTGGACAATGCATCTTTAACCTAATATATTTAGATGTAAAATTTACATGGAAAATGTGAAAAAGAAGATGTAAACAGTTAGAAGTTTGTCACATCAAGGAATGTAGATTGCAAGATTATGAAGATTTTGCAAAAAATGTTAAAGTATTAACATATGCTATGAGGGGGAGGGTTACTGACTTAAAGCGCAATGTCCAAAGCAAATGTTGTTTTTTGTAAAATAAATAATAAATTAAATTATAAGAGAACAAATGAAGGAAAGATGGTGGTATGTAATATAAAAAGTCATTAGCAGATATGGATAATGAACAGATATAGAATATTTTACAATGTTATTGTGTGGGTAAAACAAATTATATGTTTTTGATAAGAATTTATGTGTCCACATGGGATAGAGTGCAAGGTAATGGATGGTTGGCTGAATAAATTATGGTAAATAAATGGATGAAACAGATGTTTATTGAAGATACAGCTGTTTACAGTGAAAACAAATGTAGTTTCTGAAAATTGAAAAAATGTCTGACGCCTAGATATTTTATTTATTTTTATGTATTTCTACTTGCTGACAGGGCACGTGGGCTGGTCAACTATTCGCTTTTTGTCCACAATCCAGATTCACATAGTAGTTGATAGAATAATACAACTTTGAAAGTATGTCAAAGAAAATTACAGCATATGAATAAGTAAAATATCATTGCATCATTAAGATAACAGAATAATCTGTGGTCTGGCATGTCAAAAATGTTCCTTGGAATATGAGTTAGAAAAATGATATAGCATTCACTTCACTGCATTTTACATTATTTTGTAACTGTCTGTATGACACTTGATTAAATGCCTTGATAATTTTAAAATAGCCTATGCACACAGCACATTTCTGGTCCAGTCCTCTCATTATGCATTTAAAGAGGTCAATGCGATTCACGTCACATAATTTTACTGCTGTAAATCCAGATGACCTTAGCTCCCATGACCCACAGGCTTTTATGCAGCTTCTTTAGCAGAGACCCTAGGCTTTCTCTACCTCTGAATTTAAACTAAAAAACTGCAGAGGTTCTAGACTATGTAAGTTGTCATGGCCACCATGACTCCAGGTCATTCCTTGACATAGTTGTCACCTCTGGCATTGCTCAGCAGATGTGCAGATCAGTGATCTAGACACAGATGGCCACAAATCACACCATGTCATATTGATGTTTTAACACAAGGCATGGCCTACTTGAAGAAATACATTTATAGAGGGATTGAGAAACATCACTACACACACAAAGTGATGCGGCATACAAGGATGAGGAACTGGGGTTGACGTAGTTGATAAGGTCAGAGTTGGCCATATTGGAATTTATTTGCATATCCATGAATATACTTGTAACCCCCACTCCCTCATGGCCATGCTAATAGATGGACATTTAGTGCATTGTCTCAAACCCTGCATATACAGATGGCACAAATCTTCCAGGGACAGCATCTCTGTCCATGGCTGCCTTGACTAAGATGTAAACACCCTTATGATTGTGTCTTATGCTCTTCTGACCCCACTGCTGGAACATCCAACTGGGCCAGCAACTCAGGGTCCTGCTGGTCCATGTGAGTGTTATATCATCTATAGGACAGCATGTTTACAGTCTTGATACATCAGGGTCACACAATATATCTAGCCAGTGTTCACATAATGGGAGCTGCATCTTGACACTGGAGGATGTGATCCCTGACTTCCCCTATCTCCTAGTCATCTGCCATACCCACCTCACTTTGATGTTTCCTGCCACCGAGCCCTACTGCACCTGTGTAAATGATGAAAACTGTGCCCTGTAAACCCCTCTGCCTATGTGGGTATGATAATGTCTGATGTACAGAGTGGTCAGTAGATGCACTAAAATAGCTAGCAGGCTGTGTTAATGCAGACACGTTTTATTCTGTGTTGTGCCTATCATGACCCATATTTGTTGACCAGACATCACCCTGTCAGTGCCACTATATACTGTACCCATCTCTGCCTTACATATGTACAGCTGTAGCTAATTCCCCTGATAAACCCTCATCCAACTTTTCCTCAACTGCTTCCACAGATCCGACTGTTGTACTGCTTTTCCCACATTGCTCCTGCTTTCGTAATACCATATTCAGTAGCATGCAGCAGACAGCAAATACCTTACCGCAGGTCACAGATGTGTACTGCAGGCACCACCAGAGGTGTATGGAGCAGGAGTGAGCCATCATATATCAAAACATATGATTAATAATGGTTTGTGTCTGTGATAGTTCAGTGGTATATGTCATTTCTGACATGGTCAGGGGTGTTACAAATGGGGGACAGCAGCAGTAGGTCCAAGGCACACAAAAGTGGTCACCATTATGACTGGCCTGTTGCCTACATACATGGGAACAGCATATTGAGAAAACTGTGGGTAGCAATGCATACACCTACCACTTTGAAGACCTATGGGAAATTACCGCATGAGACAGGAGACATGAGGCATATGAGAATAGGTTGCATCTGAAAAAGGAATCATGACATTGCTTGTGTGGTGCACAGACAAACTGTATACAATACTCTGTGCACTGAACACCATCTAGCAATTTTATGGAAAAGAAGCCTATCCAGATGATATGCAAGAGGAAATCTGGAGCAGGTGGGGCCTTGATGGCAATGCTAATGCAGTTTGTGGTCTCAGGATCAAAGAGAAACAGGCTATGTCATAACAAGGATGGATGATGACACACAAATCTTCATGCCCACTGTGGTAGGCATTCCACACATCCCCTTTGATTCTATGTGAGAGAAGTGCTTAACTAATAACTCCTGCATGCTGTTTCTGTCTTGGTGGTGGTGATAGTCATATGTTAGCTTTGGTGGACCCATCTGTGATAAACCAAGTGATGACAGACAACACTGCAGATAATTCTGAAGGTAGTAACCAGAATATCCTGCTCTGTTAATACTGACGGCCCTCCTAGCCTCAGCAGAACATCCTGCTCTGTTAATATTGATGACCCTCCTAGCCTCAGCAGAACATCCTGCTTTGTTAATACTGACAGCCCTCCTAGCCTCAGAAGAACAGTATGTTCTTTTAATACTGATGGCCCTCCTAGCCTCATGACTCACATGTGAAGCTTCTATACACTGGAAAAGCCTGGCATTCAAAACAGACGATCACCTTACCAAGAAGTACTAATTTTATGTTTTTGAATCACCCTGTTTCATACAAAACAGCTCTCATTAACATATTTTAAGGTTATTACACAGCCATTTGCATATTGTACCTTCCACTTTATTTCTCTTGTAGCATAATTGTGTTGTATGTGTCTCTGAATTGCCCCTTCCATGAGTGTTACTTCTCAGTATGCTATTTCACATAGCATTGTGCTATGTTTGTTTCTGAATATCTTGATTATTTCAATATTTTTCTTAGTATTAATAGGTTCAAAGATTAGTACTAGGCTAACTGCCCTTGTGGGCCATTTTAAGTCTAGCCAGTTACCCCAAGTGCGAATCAAACCCTGCACCTTGTGTATGTAAGTTAAATGCCTTAACCATTACAGAATGTGCTAGGTTTATAGGGTACATGCCCTCTGATCCATTTCTCTTTTTCTACTTAGTCTTAGGGTTATTTATTTATGTTTTTATTTTTGTTTCTGCAATGCTCTGTACTATAGAACTGCTATTACCAAGTCTTCCCTTCTTATACAGAACACTTCAACTGATTGCATTTGGTATTTCCTTTTCTATATTTTTGCACACATTGCGTATAGAAAATGATTTTGCCTTTTTAAAATCCTTATTTACCAATTGTCTTCCGCTTTATTTAGCTTCATTATTACCTGCACTGACTTTTCTTTTCTTTATTTCCTTATTAAACATTTTATCTTCATTGCTTGTTGGCTTTTCTCTCAGTTTCATAGTTTGAGCCTTTGCTCTTCTAAGTTGCAAAGTGGAAATCAGAGAACTGAGAGAAAATGTTTCTTCTGCACATTTTGCTAAAGTGTTTGCCCCACTGGAACACTCATTTTCTTCTTTCAAGGCTGAGCTGTACATGGAAATTAAGCAACTTGTAAATGAGGGCTGATGGGATTCAAACCTAGGTCACGGCTTTTACAGCACAGCACAGAAAGCGCATTAACTTACAGAATTCTTGGACACAACTTCACAGTTTGCCATTACTGAAGTTAAAAGGTGTGTGTGTGTGTGTGTGTGTGTGTGTGTGTGTGTGTGCACATATGTGAGCGGGAGGGGTGCAGAGTATATATGCATGTATATCCTCTTGCAGTGAATGCAGGGGATTAAGGCCATGAATTTTTAATGAGCTGCTTCCTGTGTCAAGGGCTTGATTCCCGCAGTCCACATTTGCCTGTTGTGTGACTTTGAGCAAGTCACTTAAGCAGACAGTGCTTTGCAGCAACTATGAAATTGGGCTCAATGGTCTCCTGGACTGTGTGCCTAGAAACTATCTATCAACCTATATATGTGTGCAGCTGTATTCCGTGTGTTTATGAGTCACATGCACTCATTCCAGGTCACATTCCTATGCAGAATGTTGTCCTGATCACTACTGGTTACTAACAAATGGGGTGTGATACAAATATAGTGTGTGTCTGGTTGTTTGCATTCAATTACATGCCTAAAGCTGCTAAGAAACAATCTTATTGTGGGCATAAGTCATCTTGAATTGGGAAGCCGCTTTTCTATACTATATTTCAATAAAAAAGTCTATCAGCTTTTCCCGGTTAGGGGTTGCCACAGCGGATCACTGGTCAGCTTATGATTGGCAGTGGATTTTTACGGTGTCGAGTTGCCAGCCTGGTGCTCAGCCTTCAGAGAAGACATTAATACTATATCTCAATGACCTTTATATATTAACAAACATCACACATACAGAGCATAGAAAGGAAAGAATTAAAATACAAGCATAGCACAGCATTCATATTCTGCATGTCTAAGATGAGGAATGGTGAGGCCACAGGGCTGGACTACTTGGTTATATACTTATTATTTCCACAAAACAGTTTGGAAAATGGAAAACAGAGCAGGACACTGGCTAGCAAAACATTTTTAATGTACTCGGGTTTGAAACCTAGAGAAACATGTAAGAATTTTATTATTATAGTATATCTGATTGAAAAATCTATGTTTTTTGTTTGAGGGCCTTGTGCAGACCACCAAGCTTGGGCCTTGGTGTGGAGGTTTGCCAAGTCCACTATGGTACATGCAGATGGCTTTTTTGTTTTTTTTTGACAGGAAGATGTCAGTAAGATACAATCCAAAAGGTAGGCATGCTATACTCACAATGCAACATTTCTTAACTGCAATAAACTAATCTTGGGCATGTAATGAAATCCAAGAACTTTAGGGTGCATTTTTCAGTATTAAAATGCCTGATTAATTTTTACATTTTTAGGAGATTTCATATTCCACCGATATGCAATTTCACTGAAATTTTGAAAAGTTACAGCCCAGAAAATGCTGTATAAAACAAAACAATGACAACACAATGGTACCAAACTATGTGAATGTATCCTCCTCCTAGTTATAACAATTTCTGAATAATTCAAAGTAACTTGTTTTATAAGAACAAGTGTGAATTGCTTTGCTAGCTGAAGTGGAAAACATTCAATTGATAGTTTATGTAGCTTATATGTTGTATCAATGATTTTTCTCTGGTGAATTGCTGCATGCCTGATCTAATCTTACAATCTAATTTAGCTTATTATAGTTAACTGTAGCAATGACTGCAATTGGTATCATCTTTTAAGCTACTTCATAACTTTTTACCATGAGCTGGCATTCCTTCGGTTATATTCAGAACAAACCAGTTGGTGTTTACAGGGTAATTCTGCAGGTCAATGGACTTAAACTAACATTTTGCTTGGCATGTTCTCTCTTTGGATTTCAAAATGTCACATTTTGCGGCACTCTGTTTCTGTTATCACACAGCATTTTAGTTGTGGGAAAGAAAGCATGTTCCCTAAGCTATTGCTGTCTGCTGAAGATGTCATTGCTGAACTGGAAGTTATATGGATTTAGGATAACTGACAGTCCTTATGCTTTGATTTTGTACTGTGATTTGCTGCTTTATAAGTCAGCATTTTGTCATCTGTCTGCAGTCTTTCATACTGACCAAATGATGATTTATTTAGGATTTCTACACTGCCGTCTAGGATTCAGTACTTTTCTTTCCAAACCCTTTAAATTCATGAGGTAAGCTATTATTTAGTAGTGATGTTTCTTAGTTCTTTTACCAACTGTTCTACAACTTTTATTGTGATTCTTTCTAGAGTTTCTTTAATTCAACTATCCTGCTTTTTCATTCAATCTCTAAAATCTGTAATTTAAGCTTATTTGTTTTATTGCATATTTTATTCCACTACCACATTTTGATGACGTTTCTTAACTTAAAATTGTTTTCATTTTAAGTATTTAATAAACATCTGCATTTAAGATGCAACTAAATTCTAGAATATAAACCAGGTATAGTTTCACTCCTGCCTTTATTCATAAACTATTTGAACAGAGTAGTTTAGTATCATGTTATTATTGTGGTTGTATTGAATTTGAATATATAAAATGCTGATACTGTTCCAGAGTTTAAAAAATGCAGACCTAGTGAACCACTCCCCTTTATTGGCACCAACAGAAATCTCTGGGAATTCAGTGCATTAACTGGTTTCACCTATTAGAGGTCTTCACTGTGACCCTAATTAAATATAGTCACCTGATCTGCTTATATACAAGTTAAGCCATTACATGGCAGGAATTTGAGCAAATGTTTTACACCTTTTTTTATGTATATAGGTTTAACTATAGCGGCATCTAATAGTTTGTGTGACTAATTGTAGCGGCAAAAGAAACAAACCTACTCCCACAGTAATGCTGGCATCTAGTGGCATACATAACTCATACCACATCATTTTATGCATCTTAAATCCAAATCAAGTAGTCACATAACAGGAATTTGAACAAAGTTATTAGAACTCTCATTATATATAAACAGCTGTATTCAAATTCAAAGCAAAAATTTAACAGTAACTATAAAGCTATTATATATGCTTTAAATAACAGAAAAAACTACACTCTGATAATAGCTGAACATTACCATTTTTAAATTTAAAGATCATAATGTTATATAAATTTTGTAAACAAAACTTCTGTTCAAAGCCATAGTGGCATCTACGGAAGTACATATGTAATAGCGCTACCGCAAGGAACATTACTAAAGTAATTATTACCACAGAAATGGTGACATCTAGTGGCCTACATAACTCAAAGCAATTTATTTAGGCCTGACTTGTATAGAGCACCCAGAATCAAAAAGCAATTTTTTATATTTCCTTTTTTTTCTCTAGGCAATGGTTCCACAGAGATGTATGTAGACCATTCTGTGCCATTATGGCTATACTAATAAAGGTAAATCTTGCCCACTGATGAGTTTGTATATGTTTATAAATTGGATCTCTGCCTGGTTTTTTTTTTCCTTTTTTCCATTGAGTTGAAACTTTAGTTGGGTGTATTTGTCTGGTAAGAGGTTCAAGTAGTATTTACTCATGGAAAGATAATAGATGGATATGCAGCATTGTATAGTTAGCAAGAAACATGTACCACACTATTTGACACTGTGCATTATGATGATGACAACATTATCAGTTATTGACGGTCATTACTGCAACAGCTACAGACCCCCCCCCCAAAAAAAAAGTATTTAGATATCAAAAGAATTACAAAATCAACATGATATACAACAGAAAAACACACTTAGGTTTCAAAAATGACCTTAGTCATAAAAATACATATGAGGTAAAGAAAGTACAGAAGTGATTTACTTTTCTGATCCAGTTGTCCAAATTTAAGCACAAAATAATCTCAACCTCAAAGACTGAAGGATTGATACCATCAGAAAATTCAAAGCAGTGAAAAGCATTGAAAAGGTTCATAGGTTAGTACTAGGCTAACTGCCCTTATGGGCCATTTTAAGCCTAGCCAATTACCTCATGTGAGAGTTAAACCCTGCACATTGTGCCTGTAAGCTAAACATTTTAATCATTATGCCAACCTCCCACCTTCAATGTTATATCCATAAACAATGATATGGTTGACCAGAGAAAGCCAGCTAATGAGCTTGCAGAAAGAAACATCTTCATTGGACCTGCACTTCAGAATATATTCTCCTTCTGTCCTTTAAACCACATAAATACAGATTTTCCAGGACTTTGCAAGTAGCACCAAGGCGTCATGTCTCTGCTGCTTGCAACTGATCATGGCACCTGAAGACCTGGTGTTTTGTTTGCCTGTCCACTAAGATATGGACTTATTCCACATTTTTCTTTCATTAAAGAGTGTTGTCAATTGATCTGGGCAGCCACGGTGGTGCGGGCGGCCACGGTGGTGCAGCGGTTAGTGTTGCAGCCTCACAGCAAGAGGTTCACCAGTTTGATCCTCGGTTGGGGTGCCTTCTGTGCGGAGTCTGCATGTATGCCCTCCCTGTGGTCATGTGGGTTTCCTCCGGGTGCTCCGGTTTCCTCCCACATCCCAAAGACATGCTGTAGGTGGATTGGACACACTAAATTGGCCCTAGGTGTGAGTGCGTGCATGTGTGTGCCTTCTGTGGAAGGTTGGGCGCCGGGCTGGCAACTCGACACCGTAAAACTCCACTGCCAATCATGAGCGGACAGTGATCTGCTGTGGCGACCCCTAACTGGGAAAAGCTGAACGAAGAAGAAGTCAGTTGCTATACCTGGCAGGAATAAACACTTTCAGTCCCTCTAATGTCTTTATTTATTGCTGATAATACTGTCCTTTTCATATCTCATGTCATTTTGTGCAGCTAATGATATTCGAATCATTAGCCATTATGACTGATGACATTTTTCTAGCAATGCAAAAGAAATCAAAGATGTTAGTTGCATACTGTTGTGAGATCTGTTGACAGGATTCTTAGTATAGCACCTTAAGCAATTTTATTTTTAAATACCTTTATTAAATTACGACTTCACACAAAGGCAAGTATACATTAACAGAAAAGAAAAACTATATCAACATTTTCCCACTTACATACATTATACATCACATATAATTTCTTTTTAGAATTATCATCACCCAACATTACATAAATTGCTGAATTCCTGCCTTCCCTTAAGCCTCCCTCCTCCACCTTCTGAGTGTTATTTTGCATGTATTTTTCCCACAATTTCTATTTCTTTGTATGCACTTTGCTCCTTCCCATTTCTAAGGATACCAGTTTCATATATGGTATCTCTTTTGTAGCATTCGGTACTTCATATACAGTTGGTTTAAGCTTTGATTTTCACTTTCTAGTAACTGCTTTTTTTGGCAGCAAATGGAACTAAAATTAATGAGGCCTTACTAAGTCTAGGCAATTCAGGGCTCATAAAAATATATATATCATACCCTTAGTTACAACCATCTGTTTACCCAACATTTCTGACACAACCCTCTACAGGGAATTTTTTTTAAATCTGCCAACTCATTGCACTCCCAAAACATATGTTCCCAATAACCTCTTTCTTCCCCTCCACAACTCAAACATTTGCTATCTGCTTGGGAAAAAATTGTATGAAGTCTGCCTGCATTTAAAAATGCCTATGCCAACACATGCAAGCAAAGACCCTAAACCTTCTGGACTTTGTTGAATACTTGAGAGCCATATATATGTTCTCACATTGTTCTCTTGCAAATTGGTTTTCCAGTCTCTTTTCTCAGTCTTTTCTAATCTCCTCAGATTAATTGTTATAGCTACCATGTGATAGTTTATATACCCTATCACTTTTTAAACAGTAGTTTCTGTTCTACTTTTGTCTAGAAACACCTACAGGGCAGGTCTTTCACTTATAATTCCCCTTTCTATTCACCTGTAATCTGATTATCAATCCTTGGTGGGCAAGGCAGTCTCTAGCCTGCAGTCCAAAACTCTTCTTGGTCTTGTCTACTCCATTATATTAACCTCTCTAGTTATTTGTTCCAAATACCTTGGTTCCTTTGCCAGTCTTCTACAGTAAGTTCCAGGCCTGTCTTGCCTATTTCCTGTAACCCTACTAGACTTTAAGCCTATTGGCAAAATCTCTTTTCTCTGTTCTCTTGTTGACTTACTTCTTAGAATACTTTGTTAGTTTATGAATGTAATATTCTGTATGATTGTTATTGTTATCCCTAAGAATCTGCATCCAAAATTCCACTTTCTTTTTCTTTCTTGGACTTCTCCCCAGTTTTTCATCATCCTTTCCATTCTGAAGTACAACCTCCTGCTTGTGTTATGTATATGGGCCTGAAATGTGTAGCTCTAAATTATCCCTTCAAATTAGGTAACTCTAAACCACCTTGTTCTATTGGAAGGATCAGCTTATCCTACTTATGTATTGCCATCTTCCTTTCCTCATACAAATTCCTTCAGCTCTATATTATTGGCCACAACTTCTTCTCTGGTTGATAAAAAAATTATAGTCTGGAATAGACTGTCCATACATGTCAAACAGAGCGCCTCTTTGGCTCTCTTCAAAAGAAACCTTGACGATTGGATGGGAGATTCACCCCAGGGATCACGTCAGTCGCCCTGCTAGACAGGGGCCCAGGGAAGTAAATATTGTAGGAAGAAATAGCAAGGGAATTGTTATGGCTAGACTTGTGTAGGCCCTAGGGTCGACAGCCTAGTACAACCTATGAACCTATATGCCTTACCTGTATATAAAATGAAAGGGGCTTAAAACATTTTCGCTGTTTGTATCTTAATATCCAAATCTATAAACAAGAGCTACTAGTTTTCAGTTTTTGCATTACTTTTTCTTTAGCCTCCTCCTACATATCCTTAGCTGCAATAACAGAAGCCTTTTTAATCCATACTCCTAAATATTTCATCTTATTGCGTCCCCATAAATATAGGTATTACTAAACCAATTCTAGTGTGTGTACATAATTTGCAGCTATAGTCTTTGTTTTATATTCATTAATTTTATATCCCAGAAAGATGTGAAACTGTCTCAAAATGTTCCAAACACTGAGATGTCATTTTATGGATTTATAAGTTACAAAATACAATGATTTGCATATAAAGACAACTTTTATTGATTCCATTCCAATTATATCCTTGCATTTCTGATTCCCTTATTTTCTTTGCCAGTGGTTCTAAATATAAGGCAAATAACAAAGCGGAAATAGGACACCCCTGTCTGGTCCCTCTGTTTAAATTACAGCTTATCAGAGAGGAACCCTCCCACTAGCTTCCAATCCTTTAAATATCCTCCTATTTAACCATATTATTATATCAGCAAATACAAATACTTCCATTGCCCTTGTCATAAAATCTAAGCTTACTCTGTCAAATTCCTTCTCTGCATCAAAACCCACCAAGAGTAGTAGCATTTTTTGACATTCTGCTTCCATCTGAATCATCATTGTTCTATTAATGTTGTCAAATGTTCGCCTCCCTTCTACAAAACCACACTGATCCATATCCATTAATTTTGGTAACACTTTTGCCATTCTTTTAGCTAGTATAGACATCATCACTTTGCAATCATGGTTTAAAGTAGAAATGTGTCTGTATGAAGCTTGTTCTGATGTTTTTTTTATCATCCTTAAGTAATAGAGATACCACAGCTTTCTTTCAAGATGTTGATGATCCTCTCCTTTTAAAATACTGTTAAAAAAATCTTCCAGATTTCTATCACCTTCCTACCTCCTAACTTTCAAACTTCCAAAGCAATACCATCTGTTCACTGAGACTTCCCTGACGATTGATTCTACATCACTGTTTTATCTCATCCCCTCCTATCTAAACTGTTAGCTGGTGAGCCTTTTTGTATCTCTAACAAAACTGCAGGTAAAGAACTATTCTCCCATAACGTAGCTAAATCCTGGAATAACCTTCCCCTTGCTTTATCTTCTGCCTCCACTATTATGCTGTTGAAAAACTCACTTAAATTACACTTAATGAATTCCTGGCTATGTCCATGTATTACGCAATCATCACTGTTTCTACCACTCCAGATAGCTTCATAGCCAATCATTCCCACTGTAATCTTTTCTAGTCTCCGTCTCTATAGTCAGTTATAATGCTTATCCAGTGTCAATTTCAGTTTCTATATCAAAAGTTGTATTTTTTTATCTAGTGTCTAATTTTGTTTTTTGTATCAAAAGTTGTATTTGTATCTATTGTCAATTTTTTGCTTCTGTATAGATGATCATATTGTTATCATATTGTAAAACTATTTGTTTTTCTGTACTGAATGTGGAGCTTTTCTCCCCGGGCCTCCGCTATAAATGGACATGAGTCCAGTCAGACTATTCCAGTAAACAAATGTAAAATAAAAATAAAATAAATAAATAAATAAAATTTCTGAAATATCTTAAAAACCTCTAAAAGACCACTGGCTATTTTTCTTGTTACAGGCTCCCTAAGTTTAGCAATAGCCCTTTCTATTTTCTGCTGCATAAGTCACTGTGCTAAAAGATTTTTTGGAATGGAGGTATTAAAAATAGTTGCTTAAGAGCAATCTTTACAAACTCATTCACATTATTCAGACACTCCCTTATATCCCCTTTATCACTCTTGCATTTGAACCTCTTCTTTTTCTGTGTGATTCCCCTCATTCTGTTATACACTTTAACCTTTGTTAGATCCTCTCATGAAGTCCTATTACTTATAAACAATATCTCTTTATCTTTTATTTCTGTACTGTTTTTGTTTTTGAACTCCATTTTGATGTTATCCCATTCACTAGCTGTACATTCTGAAGATGTTTATATCTTCTTTAATAACGCCAAAATAATTTCTACTATCCATACCTTAAATGCATCTCTTTTAACAAGTAGGTAGGGAAGTGCCATTGTCTCATTTTTACTTCATTACCCTGCATTTTTATCTTGTTTTTATTGTTACAACATAATCATTGGATATGTGTCAAAACTTTCAATTAAATGCAAATTTTCCTTTGAAATATAATTTTAATCTAATCTAGCCCAGTTATTGTACCTTGGAGAATAATATGCAAATTGTGCCCAAGTTCCTACTACTGAATGCGCATCTTCCATACCAAATATTTTCCTAAATTTCTTCAAACAACTACCCTGTCTTGTTGGATTTCCCTTCTGGGTCTGCCAACACATTCTCACTATTGCAAATCAAGATCCATTTCCCACCCATAAATAATATTCCCTGCGGAAAGCTGATTATTTCTCCTAATTTTTTTAAGCTCCATAATATCAGTTTTCAGTGGAATGTCAATACATGCCAGAGTAATCCTCCTCCATTTCCTACAGCTTCTTACTACCATTAATCTACCATTACTGCTTTTTTTTCATTCTTCTATCATCATTGGCATCCCTCTATCAATTAGTATAATTACTCTACTTTTCCATTGTTTCTGATATTCTGCTGAATATCCATCCTGAAATCCTTTCATTGTCAGATTCACATGTTAATTTCTTTCCAAATATATCTCCTGCAGCATTATTTGCTCTCTGCATTTCTTAATATAATTCAATGCACTTTCCTTTTTTGTCTATATCTATAAGGCCATTTACCGTCCAAGATAATATAGATAGTATAACCATTATGATAAAAAGCTGTTGTTCCCACTTATTGTACATGACAGTTTTTTGAATGTGTTTTTCCAACTTTTGTGTTACATGCACACACTAATATTTGACAGGCTCATCTTTTGTACTGTTGTTTTTTTCTCATCTCCATTTGAATCTATATCACATTTTCAAGGCATTTTGTTTTAATGAAAACACTCAAAAACTAAACACATTTTCAAAACAATCACATTTAACCATGAAATAAGAACAATTACCCAAATCAACAGCTGCACCCACAGGGATTACTTAACCTAACAGTAAGTTATCCTTGTTAAAGCACATGCAACATTGATCACTGTCTGTTCTTATCACTCTTCACTTCCCACATGTGAAAAACCTGTATGTATGCTTTCAAAATACACTCAATTTTTGCCCTAAGAAAAACTGCATTGGCTATCTTTCAATAAAAATAACTGTATACTTTTCTATTAAATGCATTGAAGTATTATGGCTGCTAGGGAGGCTACTATCTCTTATTCACTTCTCATAATTTTAAACTTTATTTTTCTTAGAACTGGTTGCCATTGTACCTTTACAGTTTGCATTTTTGTAAGCAAATAATGCTCAGGACTCTCAAGATTAATTGTTTACACATGCAGACAGCTTATCTCCATGAAAAAGTACTCAGAAATGAATCTTTGTAAATTTCACTTAGAACAAAATATACATCTGTCTTCATCTGCAGACTTCTCAACTTCCTCTGGGCATTCACTAATAGAAAAAAAAAATACAAGCTAATATCTTTGCAGCACTAAGAAACTTAACAATGTTCCTGGCTTTTTTTTTTTCATTTGTCTAATTTATAAAGCCTACTTTTTTTACAAAAAAATAAATAAAAAAATAAAAAAAACACTTGTTTATAGCTTAAGCCAAATGCATTAATCTAGATATTCACTCTTGTAAAAATAAGAGAAAATATCTTACTTCTGCATATAATATAATCAATGCACTTTTACACAGTACTCCCACCTTAGTAGCCCAAATTTACAAACTATTAACATTAAACTTGCTTTTTTCTGGCCTTTCTTCTCTTGTTATACTGTAAAGCATATATATCTTACAACTAAAAAGTTTCTTTTACTTTAATGTCTAACACATACAGCAGTCAGTGAAAAAACTTCTCCACATTTAAAATAATCCTGATAACACACGCCACAAAACTGCTTTACTGTATTTAACATGCATTTTATATCATGAAATGTTTTATACAAATTGTAATACAAACAAAAATTGTTTTACTTTTTTCCTCTTTTATTGTCTTTCTAAACATTAATGGTATAATGTGTGGTATATGCTTTACAGTCCACTCATAAGTTTAGCGAAGTCAAAAGAAGTCCAGTCTTTTTCAGCTACTTTTACTTGCAAAGCCATATTTTACAAATGTGATTGATGTTTTATAGTCTTCAATTTATACAGCAATTTCAGTGTTGCTGATCTTCTTCATGTTTATCTCCATCTCCTAACACCAGACTTTGGTTCAAGTCCAATGTACTCCCGATTCTTCTATTCAACTCCTGTGTTTTTTCTGTCTCTCAAGCATGTTCCTTTGGAACATTGGAAAAGGTTTCACTGGAAAGGTCTCTCTATGAACTGTGCTGTCAGAGGAATGAAAAGAAGAGTCCTCTTATGCTTGCTGGCTCACATTTTGTTGGATAAAGTTTGTTTTTATTTCTTCTTTAGTGGGTTTCACATCAAAAATGACTTTAATCTTCAAGACAACTGGACACAGCAGCTTAAATCTAACATCCGTCTCTCATCATTCCCTGACTGCAGGGATAAATTTACTTCTCTTTTGCCTGGTATACAGTAAATAATCATTTTTTACAAACCCTCTGCTGTCTCCATTTTCTAATATTTTGATCTTCTGTCACAGATTTGTCAGTATCAACTCTTTCTGCTGGTATGACTGCATCTTTATTAATATAAGTCTTGGCTGATTCATCATAGCCAAGTTTGTAGCATACACTAGATGTGCCCTTTCAATTAACAAATTCTGCTGTACAACACTAGTGCAAGAACTTATTTGTTCTTCCATAACTTTAATAAGTATGTTCTTTCTAGTTTCTCTGGTGCAGCAGAAAATCTCAGGTTTTGTTTGTGTACTCTGTCTTTTAACTTTACTATTTTTTGAAACATTTTTTCATGAGATGTCTCACACTCAGCCAGCTTTTTCTTCCTTTCAAACTCTGATTTCTTTTTTGAAATGCTATCAATTCATCTGAATAGCTGGTTAAAGCTTCTTCTATTTTTCCAACCTTTTATTATTTGAGTTGATATATTTCTTCAGTGTTTCATTTATTTTAACAAACTTTGAGTACATTTGATTTTTATTTTTCTCTACATTACTGGAAGCCATCTTTTTAACCAAAGCTGAAGCTTTTACTGCTTTTTCTGAACACCTGCAGAATCCTTCCTAGACAGTATTTTCTCTTCAAATTTTATGGTTACTTTTCTTTCAGGTTTTGCAAATGTTTTCTTTGCTGGCATCCTGGTGGTATATTTACTAACTGGTAACTGAATTTTACCCCCAAAACAGTTTCAATGGCACTCCTTTTTTCATGTTCTGTTTTCACACTGGGAGAGCTTAAGTTAAGCTGTTAATTAATGTGCAACCATCTTGGACGTCCCATTAAGTATGTTATTGAGAGGACCATGGTAATAGTTTGCATTATGACTTTCATTAAATCACACCTCTTTGTCTTTGCTCTGTGCTCAGGAGTCAAACCCAACTCATTATTACTCACTCTGCCATTGCTGGCAAATTATTGTACAGTTGTGTGAATTCTGCTATATTATACAATGCCTCCTCTAAAACGTGCATGCTGATTGGCCAGCCCAACCAGCGTGCCCGTTGTAAATCCCTCAATATACTAACGGAAAAAGGTCCGGTCGCCCGGACTTTTTCCGTTAGTATAAAACACTGTCTCGCTATGTTAAAAAAGTTTAACATAGCGACACAGGTTTAAAAAAAGCAACGCAGATCTCCGTTGCTTTTTTTAAAGCTGTCTCGTTATGTTAAACTCCTTTAACATAGCAACACAGTGTGTAAAAAGAAACGGAGATCTTGCGATCTCCGTTGCTTTTTTTTTAACCTGTCTCGCTATGTTAAATGAGTTTAACATAGCGAAACAAGTTTAAAATAAGCAACGGAGATCTCCGTTGCTTATTTTAAAGCTGTCTCGCTATGTTAAACCCATTTAACATAGCGAAACAGTAAAAAGCAATGGAGATCTTGCGTTCTCCGTTGCTTTTGCCCACAGCTCTGATGTGCTGCGTAGGCATGAGTAGTACATCAGAACTGCCGCGGAACACCAGACAGCTGCGGAAGGGCAGCAAAGAGGCATTATACAATGCCATTATTTAAGAAAAGTAATTATTTCTTTTCTTAAATAATGTCATTGTATAATAGCAATAACCCATGCCTGGGTGTGGGTAATGCTGGATTTACCCACGGTTGTCTTTGTTTGGTCCTCGGGCCGCCTCGGGACCAAACCACGCCAACCGTGGGTAAATCCAGCATTACCCACACCCAGGCGTGGGTTATTGCTATAATATTCCATCTAATGATGGCAGACTCAAAACACATGTGTATAAACCTGGTATTGCACCATTATCTTCATTCCTGCCATTTCACTACAGGTACCATGTAGTTCTGCAGACCATTTTGTACCAAGGGAAGATCAGTAAGCCTCCACATGGTAATCTGTGTTTGTTTATTTATCTTTATTTCTTTTTTAGAAGAAGGAAATGGAGAAGCTTGTACCTACCAGTCCCTATTAAAGGATCAGCACTGACTATCATTTATAAAGTTATATTTCATTATAACTAAGATTAAAACCTCAAAGATACAATGGTTTTACTAGATGTTCACTGAAAAAATTAAGTTCACTCCTTCATCGGGGCCACTCTTCTTTTGAGTACCAGCTTCTCAACTATGCATACTTGTCACTTTTTAATGAACTGTTAAAAATGCTGATAGAATGATGGATCCATATTTTTTTCTGTATGTGCTGCTTTTCACATTCATATTATGTTATATTCTTTAACCAAATCATTTTTCTTTGTCACATTATCTTAGCCCCTTAAACATGCAAAACTACCTTTGTATACCATTATTTGGGGGAAGCTGCTACAGCCATTTCTTACTCTTTTTGCAAAAGAGTGTCTGAAGAATTCACGTCTTTGTCTGCCACTGTTCGGAAAATGTAACCCTACAAATGCCAACCACCACTCATTCGAAAAGTTAAAACCCTTCATTTCCACTGAGCCCCTACTTATAATCCTACACGCTACAATTATACCTTATCTCTTCCACATATTTTCTAGACAATAAATTCAAACTTTTCCTTAGAGACTACCTCTTCCAAATCTATTAACATTTTCTGGATCTTGCCTAAATCTTCTTTTGGAGATCCCTAATTGTGGTCTCAAAAACTGCACACAAAAATCTTAGCTCAGGGCCTTACAAGTGCATTAGCTAAACCCCATATCAAAGCATTATCATCTTTCATCTCTGAGGTGACCCATCCACTGAACTGCATAACACTATAATAGGGAAAAACAATAATAGCAAAACATATGATGCCAAAATTATTTTTTTTCTTACAATAAGGAAAAAAGTTAACTATTTGCTTAACTTAAATATAATCAAAATGCGTATATAGTAAGTAGAATATATCAGCACATGGTATGATAAACAAAACACCTTGAAGGCCAGTAAATTGTAAACTTAAATGAACATGTGAATATTGGATTCTTGTTATTGTCTGAAATTATAGAAAAAGTGCTGGGCATTGAGCTGTGTGCATCACTGCGCCCCATTGTTAAACATTTAAAATGTCAGCACCCACTGAAGTGAGTCCTGAAATATGGATACTGAATGGCTGAAAGATCAGACTTACATATACTAAGTTTGACATACTATTTCTTGGAATATTGCCTTTTCTCCAAGGCATGTCAGTCATGGACTTTGTATATGTAACTTCAGAAGGTTTGGTGAGCTTGTTCCTTGCATGGGGTGCAGGGGGGGGGGGCTTGCCCCCTGCAAAAAGAAGTTTTTAAGGAGAAGACCGATTTTTGAAAATTCACTCTCTACCTACGATTCTTATTAATGTTCAGTTACATATTATGCATTGCAATATTTCATATGTAGAGTAATCAATGCTTTTCCAGCATTTACTAACACATCAAATGATGTGAGTTAAAAAATAAAATAAAAAAACATATAAAATACAATAGGACTTGTATTTTATGGAACTTAAGCATGAAAGAGATAGTTGCTAATAAGCATATAGAGTATAGCATAGGGCAATATCACATTATGTCACAAACTTTATACTCATTGTATTTCTCATCTTTAGAAAATTATGTAAAAACTATTGGATACTTCTGTAGATATAATATGGTGTTAAATACTTACTGGATTTGTAAATGGAGTTTTTCTCTCTGGGCCTCCAGTGAAAATAGGTTTTAGACACAGTGGACTTTTCCGGTCAACAAATGTCACAAACAAATAAATAAATAAATGTCACTTAGTCGAGCAATGTAAAAGACATCTTTATATATGGCAGACATAGCTGAAACTTCCATCCAGTCTAAGAAAACACTCACATGACGTTATGAAATATAACAAAATAGTAAAAGTGTCAAATGCTTGAGTTCCTTTCAATTCATAGGTGCACAAGGCTAATTACTGCTAGGGCCTTTATAAGCCTAGCTGTGAAACCCAAATGTATGTTTTAGATGTTAACATAGGGATGATTGGACAGTAAGTAAAGCATGCCATAACAAAGAAAGAGAGAGATGTCAGCCTGACCAGGGGATGAATTTGTGGGTGAGGAATGGACTTCTATGGATGTGAACAAATTTCATAGTTGCTGCTTCTACTACTTCACTCAGCACATTAAACAGAATAATCTCATGATAGACAGTCTTTGGTTTTCTGCATACACAGAATACCTCTTAGTCTGCAGAATACATAAACAAATTGCAGTGCAAAATCCTTTTGCTTCAGAAAAACGGAGACGCAAGATGTTTGCCCACTCTGACGGAATGGGCAGTACAATGTAACGTGATCCACCCCCACCAAGATGAAAAGAGTGAAACTGGTCAAACTTGAAGCCGGATCTACCCTGATAAACAAATTCAAATATATAGTGTGAAAACAAGACAGACAGTAACAAGTGCAGCCTTCCCCGTGCTTGGCATCAATGTAAAGGACGCCTACATAAAGGACCTTGTGGCTAAGCTTGCTGTGTGAACCGAGGAAAAACATTACGGATACCATCAGTAAAAAGTTAAGCTAAATACTAATATCAGCTATGCAATTTACATACAATGTATACATCTGAACACTGGTATTAGTGCATCACAACTACAATAAGCAACCCAAGTTAGTAAATCAAATTTGGCAGACAATGTATTTATAGCACATACAATATAAAAATCAGAACACAAGCACTACCATACAATTTTTCCCTAGTCTGCCTCCCCCATCTTTCTTATGAATAGGATCATTTTCTTATTGACATTCCCCAACTTATTTCCCGCAGAAATACTTCACTAAAAGAATCACAGGCCTAAAGCAGATGCCCTATGCTGACCACCTTAATAAACTCCAGCTATACTCTGTTGCATATCATCTACTTCGAGGCAATCTCTGCCTATCATACAAGGCCATGTCAAACCCAGAGCTGTTGGACATGCTACACTTAAAGAAATCCCAGTCTCTCAGAGACACACGCTCCAGGGATCTAAATCTTGTCATCACAATAAATAAAACATGCTGAAGGGATAGGTTCCTGACCCAGAGACTCCCCAGACTCTGGAATAGACTGTTCATACATGTCAAGCAGAGCGCCTCTTTGGCCCTCTTCAAAGGAACCTTGATGATTGTATGGGAGAAAGGAATTTCACCACGGGGATCAGGTCAGTTGCCCTGCTAGACAGGGGTCCAGGGAAGTAAATAGTGTGTGAAGAAATAGCCAGGGAATTGTTATGGCTAGGCTTGTATAGGCCCTAGGGCCGATAGCCTATGAATCTATGAACACCCCCTACAGATCCCTTACTTTCCTACTAGCATGCCCCTCATAGGGACCCATGATAATCAGGACCCAAATGGTTTTGGGTTGTGCAGCTAGGCTTCTAAATGCCATAGTGGTTGTTAGCATAGTAACCTATAAACCATGCAAGTAAACCAGTATATTAAAGATAACATATACACAATGAGGCCAAATAACCACAATAACAGTGCCTGACAAAAGGTTCAACCACTTGCATTTCACATGTGTAAGGCACCACCACTGACTACTGAACACCGTTTCATGGCAGCATGCTTATAACCAGTGTATGCATCACTTAGATATGTTTTCATCAAAGTCAACAACGGAGATTTTGGAAGAGGGGTGTAAGTGATTGTCACTAATGATGTGGTACTCTGACCCTGTGTACAAAATCTGGGAGAAAAGGGGATTGATACATTACAGCCCAAAGAAACCACTGAAGTTGTGAAACATGCTGTTAGCCTGTGAAGCATTAATATACACTATAGTAAACATACACGTGACTGTAAAAACTTTTTAACAACAGCAGCTATCCAACTAGAATGTAATGGAAACAAAAAAAAATTCACAGTGATTGTGCTCCTGCAGATAGTTTTCTGTTCATATCCTCCATACAGAAAGACCACACAACATCATTAAAAAAAAGTGAAAGAAGGAAGTGAAAGAAGTGTAGGCAGTTTAGCCAATATACCAGCACACAAGAAACAAATGCATGTGCACACATTTGCAGGCATTCCTAGAAGCACATAACACAAAAATAATTTTGATTATTCCATCATAAGCAATTGGGTCTATGTCAAATATTCGAAATTCCAAAATGTTGAATACCATATGGTCGATATTTGGAAGTTCGAATATCTAATAAAAAAAAAAAAAAAGAAAAGAAAAACATACACTAACAGTGCATGCATGGGGGCAAGCCCCCCTGCACCCCACACCCCCCTACTTAAATATACCAACTCCGAGACCGCTTTTAGTGCAGAAAAGGGAAATTTGCCCATTCTGCACCATACAGCACCGTTAAAAGTCAACCTTCGAACAATTGAAATTTCGAACATATGGTTTTCACTATATAACATTTGAATAATTGACATAGACCCAAGCAATTATGGTGTTTGAATGCTGGAATGCTGTATTCAGAATAAGGAGATATCCTTAAATAATAGTTGCTTCAATTTCTTAGGAGCTAGGACAAATTTGTAAGGGAAGGTCCCCTACTATTTTTCCTGCTAGCTCAGGATATTGAATCAGATCCAGGATAGTATGCAGCAATATGAAAGAGAAAGGGAGCCTCTCCTCAGTAAAGGCAAAATTCCCTTATGAACCACTGTGCCCTTAACTATGTTCTTCTTTTGTGCAGATGCAGATGTCTGCCATCTACATACTATAGTGAATAAACATACTCCATCTTTGCTTTCTTTGTTATCTGAAGTAAGGTTATGGTGGAAAGCACAGTGCATATGTGGAACTGGATTGAAAGGCAATATGTCCTATTACTGAAGTTATACCATGCATCAACATTTATACGATTTTCCTAAAAGATTCCTTAAAGATAATTAAATGCATGTTGCAGACCAGCACTTTAGTGTCAATGTCTAAGTTTTGCATGTATAGCAGACTGCAAAATCTTTATCAAACTCAGAAAAATGGAAGCACTATACTGCAAACTGAGTTTGAAGGAAAAGTCAGAAGTACATTGTAAAGCAAAATGTCAAAGGCACACCATCTTGCCAGAGTCAGAGAAATAATTCTAAGCTTAAGAAGATTAATAATGTTAGATGTCAGATTTCAGAAAACCTCAGACTGAGAAATTTGAGTGCATTGCTAGAGAAGAAAGCAGTTAGTATACCATGGTGGTAACATATTGCATGACTGCAACTGCAAACTACTATTGTAATAAGTATAGACAGTATATTGCTGAAACGCCTGGTAACATTGTACCTTCTGGGTGCAGGATTATGCTAGGATTTATAAAATAATGAAATCAGTAGCCTCAACCTGGTCACATGTTGCTGTTGGGTGCCTAACTGCATCACGCAAGCCCCAGTTTTGAAGGTACGTATGGGAATCATTTTTTCTAAACACTTGAGCCCCCAGTTTGGTTTCTGAGTGGCATGCCAAGTGTGCAAAGTTTGTATATCCTGCCTCCCTGTATTCTCATTGGGATTTGCCAGATTTCTTATCACATCTGAAGATGTGTGAGTAGGTGAATTGGAAGTACTTGATATTGCCTCAAACATTTATGCTGTATGTGTACATAAGTGTACATTTATTTTGTAAAGAGGTGTTGTCTCACACAGTACTAGCTTCTACTTATACCTATTGGTTGTTAAGATAAACTGTGGGGTCTGGATATTTATGCTGAACTGGATAAACTGGTATTACATGACTGATGTATGGACGGATGGATGGATGGATGGATAAAAGGCTACCAAAATTATTTGGTTTTATACTTCAGTTTTGCAGACTTACTGATTGAAAGTATGAGTTGTTGAGTCCTTTTTACAATTTTTCACTTAACCAAAGTATTTTTTAGACATGGATGGAGTAATCAGTAATGGAGTGCAGTTGTACCCCCAACTACTACCTCCGATACGTTTTTTTAAGTTAAAACTGAAGTGTTAGTCATTAAACTTATTTTACCACCTTTCATTTTTGGTTATGAAGTTGTTGAAAATAGTTAATTAACTTCATTTTAGCACTTGCCTAGATGGCGAATCATTAAAATACCACTTCCTACCACAGAGATGTATGCATTTCGTAGTCAGTAATGTGGGTGAGAGAACATAGCCAATAGTTTATTCTTTCTTTCCTTTAAAGAAGCTGCCTGACTGTGGAAGGATACAAGGACCAAGCTGGCACAGCAAAAGTGTGAATGAAGTCCACACCTTAATGGATGTTGGGGAATGTGCAACCATGCAGCATCTCACAGAAAGTGACCAGATATGAGAGAAACAAATGAGCATATTTTTAATTTTCTGAACACACAGTAAAATGCTAGTATGACAGACAATTGAGTATACAGGATTATCTGCTAATGGTCAGCACACAGTTCCAGGATGTATACGAGGGGTTTATTTTGTTTGCTTTACTATAGGCTTTAGTTGCACAGCAGTCCAGATGTTTTAAACTGGAGTAGCTAAGAGATATAAATAAGAAGTAGCATACATTTACAACTACCTCAGTGACGTGGATATCAAACATGCTGGAAGTGAGAATGGGTAGAAGATTGCAAACAGAATACCTCTCTACACTGCAGTACAAGGAGCCAGGGACCCATTACCCAGCTCTTACTCATGGATAAGGACAAGAGTGGAACACAGTAACGAGGGGATACTGGAGACCCTAATTCCAGGAGGGAGCTTGATCAAGCATGCAAACATTAGCCACATGAGAACTAACTCATAATCATAGTAGCATAGCAGTTTACAAATCAGTCATATGGATACATTACTAAAAAAGGAATTTCCAGCATGGGTTTTATCCCACCTTTAACAACTCCACAGCTTTATTTCAGCCCATTGATTTCATCTTCTTATATATGCTCAATGGCCTGTACACAGATTTAAAATTAGCCTTTGAAAGAGGTATCCACATTCTTTGTGTACAACAAATCTCTGTCACTGGTTCTGTCTGATTCTATTTCTTGTTTAAATCTAAATCTGTTGTTGCTTTAAACATTATCTTAAAAAAATCACCAAAACAGTTAGTTGTGGCTCTTTGCAATACTGTTCTATATGCCATTGTTCCAAAGGACTACATACTGCATCCAGTTCTACTGTCACCCCTCTCTGTGATTCCATCTTTACGTTTATACTGTATGCAGAAAACAGCATTGACATCTAGAAACAAAATCCAAGCTATAAACCAATTTGCTCTTCCTATCCTAACTTACAGCTTTGGAGTGATTGACTGGCCCCAAAACATGTTGGAAAGATTAGATAGGAAAACAAGAAGGATGCTTCATGCTCACCATATGATTTATAAAAATCAGTGCATACAAAGACTATATATTCCCCATTCTGAAGGAGGGATGGGCCTCCTTGAAATTGATTACATGTATAGATCTGCAATCATGAGACTCCATGGATTCACTAGAGAAACTCGAGATACCGAAATCTCGGATTTCAGTATCTCAAGAATAAAACAGGGAAATCCGGAAATGTCGGCAGTTCAAAAGCATGCCGTTTGCAAAGGCAAAACTGCCAGAGATAGGCTGGTACACAGCAAGCAAGTGGTTCTTTAGAACCCTGACATTCACTGCAACTACATACAGACATGGCAGAAAATCCTGCCATTGCTCCCAGAATGATCAGCACAGTATACACGACAATTAAGTCACAAAAGGGACACCCTGCACTACTGTTGGATGGGTACATTTTAAATCGTGAGAAAGTGAACAAGGAGAAAATGTACTGGTGCTGCAAATGGAAATGTTCCCAGAAGTGTAAAGGTAGGGCTATCATGCAAAGTGTGCCCAAGGGGGAAATGCTGCTGAAAACAGTAGGGCATAACCATAGTGGAGACCCATCCGAGATTGAACGGTACCATATGTGTGCTACTTTAAAGCTGAAATCTGAGTTATCCTGCGACATGTCATGTGTAATTGTTGATGATGCCCTGGCATCAACATCTAGCAATATTGTGCCTAACTTACCAAATCGGAAGGCACTGTTGCAACAAGTGGGGAGGGTGAGAAGAAAGCAGGCTAAAAGTGTTAGTACACTGAAGAATATTAATTTAGCTAACTTCCCCACAAAGTCTGGACCAATTGTCAGTAAGAGATTAAATGATAATGGTGCAGACACAGTGGTGGTGGTATTTACAACAGTATAGAACTTAACAGATCTTAGTACAGCTACTATATGGTTAATGGATGGTACGTTCTTCCATAAAGACATCGTTTGTCACCAGCTGTACAGTATACATGGCTTGGTTAAGTATGGCGGCTTCAATAGGTCTGTACCATTACTCTTCTGTTTAATGAGCAAGAAGTCCTTAAAGCATATAACTATATGTGGCACTGTGTGTTGAAATTAATGGTAGAACATGGCTGTGAATCACAGTTGAAGTATGTGTTAACAGACTTTGAGGTAGACGCCATCAAGAGCATCAAAGGGAACCTACAAGGTGTGACGTCCAAACGGTGTCTCTTCCATTTTGGCCAGAATATCTGGTGTAAAGTAAAGCAACTAGGGATAGCACATAGGTATAATACCAACATGTCATTCCAGTTGGCAGTTAAGTCACTTGTTGCCCTAGCATTCTTACCAGAAGAGGAGGTGATACCAGTGTTCAATCTGTTGAGTGACTCATTTCCTTGTGAGGGAAAAAAACTCCTGAGGTACTTTGGGGACTGGTATGTCTTTGGTAAGGCTCGTAAATTTGGTACGAGAACAACAACATGCTGTAGATTCCCCCTACTCTTCCCCAAAATGTTTTGGAATGTGTATACTTTGAATGCTCTCTTCCTTCCACAAACACAAAACAGTGCTGAAGCGTGGCACCACAGACTGAAATCACTGTTGGGAAGCAGAGCCACTGACCTGTGTGTAGTGATGCATGTGTTAGCAAGAGAGCAGGACAGGGTGGAGGAGTTATGGGCACATTTGTACTGTGGCTGTCCACTTTAACCAAAGTGCCCGCATATTGTTAAATGTCACGGGCAGCTTGAAAATGTGCTGCAGAACAGGGTAACATATGGCTGTTTGGACATTCTCACAGCAATAGCTCAGCTTCTGAAGGTGTAACTATTGCAATAGCTCGGCATCTGCCGGTGTGTTTATTCAGTTGTCACTATGTGGTTCGTTTTGGGACTATTTGGATTGTGCACTGTGTATGTGTTGCATTTGGGGTACTGCTGTCACACTGCGGTTGGAGGATGTCATACTCGGGTGTTTACTGGATTACCGGAACTGTAATTGTTTGAAATAAAGACACAATTCTGTTTTTCAACATTCTGATATCCGAACTTCTGTTTTTCTGGACTTCTAACTGTGTGATACCTTAAACTTCTTGCATCAGAGGCGGCATGGGATATATGCAAATCACGCTTTAAGGAAATCAGATGTTTTAGCTAAATGGAAATTCTGAATGTCCATGAATTTTTCTTTTACTTTCATTTTTAAATCTATTTATGGACAATTTCAGGCCATTAAAGCCAAACCCCTCTAGCTGTGGACATGCATGTTTCTGCCTTCTTATGATATCATCAACACATCATAAGAGGAATGTTTTACCTTTGGAAACACAGGGTTGTCATGCCCAGCTGATATCCATAAACATGAGGACATTTACAAAATATACCAACTAACAAACTAAAACAAAGAGTAAAAAGGTCACACAGATTACCAACTGGTTAAAAAACACAAAAAGAAAATTCTAGCAAAGCTAGACTTCTAACTGTGTGATACCTTAAACCTCTTGCATCAGAGGCCTCATGGGATATATGCAAATCACCCCTTAAGGATATCAGGTGTTTCAGCTAAATGGCAGTTCTGAATGTCAATGACTTTTTCTTTTACTTTCATTTTTAAATCTATAAATCACAGCTAGAGGGGTTTGGCTTTAATGACCTGAAATTGTCCATAAATAGATTTTGTATATTAGAGTGTCTGGTATTACAGTCTCGGCCTTTTAGTTGTCGTTATTTGCAACTCGGCCTTTTACATTTTTGGCATTTTGGTGTTTTGCCGTTTTAGTCTCGGGATACTGAAATTCGAGATTTCGGAATCTTGAGATTCTCTAGTGTATCTGACTCCACACACATCAGTTAACTTCACAAGACCCAAACATAGTAAAAGTTTTGAAACATGAGGAGGAATAATCTAAGATTACTTCTCTGCTTAATCTAGCAGAAGCACATTGGCGTAAAGCAGGAATGGAAATCAAACCAGAAGTAGATAAAAATCAGGCAGGAACTGAATGTGCCAAAAAAAGAAAGAATATAAGGTGAAGGATCAGATGAGAAGGCAAGAAATGTGGAAAATGTAGAAAACTTCTGGAAGAACCTTATGCTGATCAGGAATGAATGCACAAATGGTTAAGGAGAGGCAAATTCAAACCAAGAGATGAAAGGTTAATATTGGCACCCCTAGATAGTGGGCTACGTACATGCTGGTTTACAAAGTCCATTGAACCTGTGGGAGAAACAGACAAATGTAGGTTTTCTAAAACTGAATAGGAAACAGTTACACACCTTGCTGCTGGTTGTGACATACTAATGTCAGTAGGACTGTATACTGAAAGACATAATACTGTGGCAAGACTGTTGCATTGGGGATTCTGCAAACATTATGCCACTGAAGTGGCTGAAAAACACTAGAAACAAAAGCCAAAAAGCATCATAGAAAATTATGAAGTTTACATCACATGGGATTACCCATTATCAACAGTTCAAAAGATAGATGCTAGAAAACCAGATATAGTGGTCCATGAAAAGAAGACAAAAGTAGCATTGTTCATTGAAATCACCACACCCAGTCACTACAGTGTCCTGCATACAGAGAGACACAAAATCATAAAATATCAGGATCTGTAGGCAGAAGCACAGCAATGTGGAAGATAGATACCCAGAGAGTTCCAATAGTAGTAGGAGCAACAGGTCTTATAAAAAGGAATCTACAATTGTATTTATATATGTTACCAATACATGTAACCCCATACAAATTGCAGAAGGAGTCATTACTGAGCACATTGCGGGTACTGCGAAGAGCACTTTTGGCTGATATCAAAGACTGAAACAATAATAATTTCATGAACTTTAATCATACTTTGATTTAGGAATGGGGTCAATTCCTGCCATGGTATTAGAAACCCAAAGGACTTGGAGAAAATAAAAAAAATATGCAGACAATCTTTTACTCATAACAGGCTCTGAAAACAGTAATGGCCTTAATACCTCATTACAAAATTACTTTACAATTATCTGTATTTCATTCAGTAAGTACAAATTCTATGCTAATACTGCTAAAATGACCCTACTGACAAATTCTATGCTAACACTGCTAAAATGATCCTACTGATCTTTTGCATTGCTCAGAAACTAATATTAGCCACTCCGTTATAAACTAAGGATGTCCTTGGGAGCTTATACACTGTGACACGTGTGAATACACCCTTGGGAGCTTATACACTCTGACACATGTGCATGCACCCTTGAAAGCTTATACACTGTGACACATGTGCATACACCCTTGGGAGCTTATACACTGTGATACATGTACTTACACCCTTGGAAGCTTATACACTGTGACACATGTGCATACACCCTTGGGAGCGTATACACTGTGACACATGTGCATGCACCCTTGGGAGCTTGTACACTCTGACACATGTGCATACACCCTTGGGAGCTTATACACTGTGACACATGTGCATACACCCTTGGGAGGTTATATACTGTGACACATGTGCATACACCCTTGGGAGCTTATACACTGTGACACGTGCATACACCCTTGGGAGCTTATACACTGTGACACATGTGCATACACCCTTGGGAGCCTATACACTGTGACAAATGTGCATACACCCTTGGGAGCTTATACACTGTGACACATGTGCATACACCCTTGGGAGCTTATACACTGTGACACATGTGCATACACCCTTGGGAGCTTATGCACTGTGACATGTGTGCATACACTTTGATGCCACTTTTTCCTTCCATAAATACTGTGAGCTCTGGAAAGTGAAAAGTATGCCTTAGATTAGTGGGAGACTGTGGGACATGTGACATGTCACCTTGGAGAATATGAAGTCAGCATCTGTACCCACATTTGCAGTATCTCTTCAGCATGTGCTGTCAGCAGCTTTCAGCTTCTGCTAGAAACCTGTTCTCACTGAGCTTACTGCCATTGCAGAGGGTGTTCTCCACCATGTGTGTAGTGCAGTAATTTGGACTATGACGTTGTAATGGTACACTCCCATTTAGGTATCACCCCAAATATCTTAACTCAGACTTGATTACAGAGTCCCAGATGGTCTATGATCAAAAGTCAGAAAATGAACAGTTAAAAACATATGCATTTCCCAAAGCTAAGTATGATTTTTCTTGGATTTGCTCTTGTAAATACCCACTGTACCTCTTCTAACAAAAGATTGAGATAGGATCTGGTGCTATATTATTTATGCTGAATCTGAAACACACTATTATATTCTCTTTAGTTCTGCTAAAACTCTATAAATGACATAAGATACCGTTCTTCAGTTCTCTTTCATGTTACATAACATACTGCACACTGACTTTACTTCTTCCTTGGCAGCTAAACTCTTCATTATTATCACCAGTGAACTCTTAGGTCTGACTCCTTCACCCCTTATAACACCTCCTTCCATTCTGTCTGAAACTCAAGGAGGTTCTTTATACTGGTTCTTGCAGTTTGGAACTCTTTTCAAAATGACAGAAATCAAACGTATACACACACACACACACACACACACACAGACACACACAAACACAAACACAGTGACAAACACACAGACCCACACCGACATACACAGACACTCAGACAACACACACACACACACACACACAGACACACAGACACAGACACACACACACACACACACACACAGACACAGACACACACACACACACACACACACACACACACACACACACACACACACACACACACACACACACACACACACACACAGACACAGACACACACAGACACACACACA
Organism: Protopterus annectens; assembly: GCF_019279795.1. Classification (NCBI taxonomy): domain Eukaryota; kingdom Metazoa; phylum Chordata; order Ceratodontiformes; family Protopteridae; genus Protopterus; species Protopterus annectens. The sequence continues at coordinate 552,484,840 of NC_056747.1, read as the reverse complement.
CACAGACACACACACACACACACACACAGACACACACAGACACAGACACACACACACACAGACACACACACACACACACACACACACACACACACACACACACACACACACACACACACACACACACACACACACACACACACACACACACACACACACACAGACACAGACACACACACAGACACAGACACACACACACACACACACACACACACACGCACACACACAGACACAGACACAGACACACACACACACACACACACTCACGCATGCACAAAAACATGCATACTCATCACACACGTACGCTCTCTCTTTTTCTCCAATTTTAGAAACTTCATACTTTTACCAGATATCTAATTAAACCCAACATAATTCCTTTCCAAAGTATAACCTTCATCTTACTCACTGCCTTTTTTTCTTTATTATTTTATTTTCTTTGTTCATGATACTTGCTAGTTCACTAACATCTACCGGCACACTAACTGCATTTCTATGAAAGTTCTCATTCTTTTATTCCTGGTTCTAACAATGTTATTAAATCAAGAGATTGTGCTGTATTCATGGATTACTGTTATGTTAAGTATTGTACATTGTTCTAATAAAGTGACTTTAATTTGTAGATACTCATACATGTTCCCTCTCTTTTGTAATTACTTATAATTAAAAGAATTTTATGAATTATGTCTTTAGCTCAGGTTGGGTATGCATCTTCTAATATATAAATAATGGTCTTTACATGTAAATCAAAAATGCATCATTCCAAAACCTCTTTTTTGCAATTTTTCACATGGGGTTGGGGTGCCACTTCAACAGTGACAATCAGCTAGAGTCAAGGTTTGCACTGCCGGGTGGCTAGCCATGCTATGGTAGTTCTTCCATATCACACACTTTCATGCACAATCACACTTGTGCTCAGTTTATTGTGTCCAGTCTACCTATTGTGTGTCTTGGAATGTGGGAAGAAACCAGAGCACCCAGAGGAAATATATGCAATAACAGAGAGGACATGCAGACTCCATACATAAGGCACCCCAGCCATGAATTGAACCAGGGAACGTCTCGATGTGAGGTGACAACACTATTTGTTATGCCATGGTGCTACCCTTAAAAACTAATTCATACTAACAATATGGGAGGACTCCGTGGCTTTTTTTTTTTTTTTGGCATATTACTGAAATAGATCGCCACTGATACTGCTGCTGCCTAGGTGTTCCCTAGCCAGGTTTCAAACTAAGGTCTACCAGCTGGTAATCATGTGCCTCTCCTCTGTGCTATCAGGCACAGATACCAAAATGTAGATTTAAAATGAGCCAGTGATACAGGTGTCTACATTATCTTTATCCTACAACTCTCTGACTTTGGCTTCAAGCCTGATTTTGTTATCTACCCACCTGGTTGAAAGTGTTAAGTAAGTAAATAAATAAATGAATCATTGACTCATTAATACAAACATACAAAGATGCTAATGGAAGAAGATCTGCATAGCAATGCATTTGTCTTACTGTTGCAGCTACACATAACCAGCTACATCTCCTGTTTATTTAACCCATCTCTTGTCTGCTCCAGGCAAGGCTGAACCTTCAGATAATTTATACTGTACCAATGCCTCATGAAAGTTATTATGAGGCCCTACCACCCTCCCTGTGTACTGTTATGAGGCCCTCATCTCACTTTCGTCTGTCTCTTATCTATATGTACATTATTTTTTTTGTTCTTCTCTATCTCCAGACATTTCTCTGTTCATGACCCATGTGAAACATCAAAATTCTTCCTTTCATTCTCCCTCCCACCCATATCACCTTGCAGTTAGCTTCATCAGTTTTGAAACTGCTTTCTTTGAATTAGTCCAGATATTTTTTTTAATTACATTTTTGCAAAAAGAGTCCACAGTACCCTCAATGCATTTTTAGCAGTACCCTGTACAGCAGAAAAATTATTATCTCAACAATTCTTGAATCTATCCAGAAGTTATGCTGGCTTCATTGTCACTGTGACAAATGTGTTACCACTATTTAATATTTATGATTATGACTACCAGATCCATTCTTTCTCTGTTCTAATTACAAGTACCCCCTGCAAATGTGGAATTTTTTTCTTAAAAACCTTCTACAACAGTATTTAATCTCCTCCTTCTCCAAATAGTTTACAAGCTGTTCTGCTAGTTGTCATGCTGACACAACCTCTGGATGCCATGAGGACTTGGACTTATGGTGTACACCTCTAATATGTGGAGAGCAAGGGGTCCTACAGGAGACATTAGCAAGACATCAGAAGCCATCACTTATGTGAAGACTTGTTAACAGCCCCAAGCCATATTACCCCTCTCATCATACGGTCACAACTGTTTTGTTCAGCTGGTGGGGCCATCAGAGCAGCAGACCTCTAGGTTATTTATACTTAAATTACAATGGCTAAAAATCATGGGGATGCATGGCTAGGCTTCAAAAGATCCTCATGGACTAATACAGTAAGAAGTAGCTATAACCCTATGAACCTCTTAGCTCTTGGACATGCCCAGCTTTGAGGTCTGTCTGCTTGAAATTTGTACGCAGTATTTAATGGGTATCAAAACTTTGTAGATGTCACTGAAGATGTTATTTTAACTAAAGAAACGCTTGCTGAATTCTGGGTGGAGATTTCAGAGAAACATATTAGGTGGATGTCAGTTATTTTGTTATTTATAAATGCTGACTATCAATGTAACTTTTGTTGACTACAACAGCAGTGAGCACTACCGCGTATATAACTTATATACTGTGTAATCCCTAAACAAAGATAATCCTGTGCACCTACAGATTTTGCTGATATTTAAAATGAAAAATGTTTTGCACGCTAATCAATTACAAATGCTTGGGTTGAAAAGAAAATGGGTTTGCGTGCTAACGCATGTTCTCATCCAGACGTAATTTCAGAGCGCACCCCTTTATATTTCAGCATGCACTATTTTATTAACATTTAAGGCTGTGGTGCTGCAGTTCATACTTTGCAGTGTACTGGATACTTTTTTGGGGGGATTTTTTTATAATTTACTGCTAAATGTTTACTTTCACATACTTGGTCACCAAATACCATCGACTTACACACATTAACTTCAACAATCCAAATATAAGGAGATTAAAATATCTAACCAGCTTCACGTGCAAACCATCATTAGAACTAAAAACTCCAACCCTTAGCGATGGTGACATCCACCCTAACCCAGGACCAACTAATGACTCCACTGACATAACTTATAATATCACAAGCTCTACCCTCCCAACACTAACCACTGTTTCCAATGTCTTACTTATAGGACATCTCAATATCCGAAGTATTAACAATAAGATTGCCCACCTCCATGCCCTCCTTGATACTCACTCCTTTGACATCTTCTGTCTCACTGAAACTTGGCTGAATCCTGGTACTTAAGACAATGCAATACTTCCCCCTGGCTATGACATATTGAGAATGGACCGCATAAAATGCAAGGGTGGAGGAGTAGCACTTCTGTTTAAAAATGGACTAAAAATCTCCTCTCTACCTTATAGCCCACTAAAAGATAGTAAGACTGAAATCCTTATTTCTAAACTACAACTAAACCCTAATAAATCAAACTATATCATCTGTATCTACCTACCTCCTGGCAATAATAATACTACAATTGAGAATATCCTAAGTTGGGTATCTTCTACCTACCCCCAAGAAACAATAATATTAGGAGACTTTAATTGTGACTGGTCTTCTGTCAATACAAATAATCCTTCCTCACATATTAATCTTCATGACTTTACTCAGACAATCAATAATCCCACAAGAATCAATAAACCCAACAACAAAGAAAGCATTTTAGATTGGATTCTTACTAACAAACAGCAACAAACATATACAGTAGGAACTTTGCCTGATGATGTAAGTGATCATACCTTAACTTACACCATAAGATAAAAGAGTGACATTAATTACACCCCTACCTATAGGATCTCACGTAGCAATAAACACTTTAACCCATTATTATTACAAAATTAACTAAAGGCCTGTAACTGGAATTCTCTAAAAATCCTAACCCTTGAAGAAGCTATCAAATATTTCAATACCAAATTCCTAACAATCCTTGACCAACATGCTCCAAAATGATCTATCAGAGTTAAATCTAAACCTGCCCCCTGGCTGTCCAAAGAGACAAGACAAAAAATACTACTTGGGAATAAATCTTGGGCTAAATGGAGAACTACCAAAACTACCTCAGACCAACAAGCCTTTAGACAGTTAAGAAATAGTACTAAAAAGGCCATTTTTATAGATAAAAAGAACTACTACTGTAAACTACAGCAAACTCACCATGACAACCCCAAAAGGTTCTTGTCAAATTTAAATTCACCCCTACATCCAGGCCACTCTAGTACACCTTCTCCTTTAGGGGCTGAAAAGAATACCTCACATCAAACTGCTAATGCATTTAATTCCTTTTTCACTGACACCATCAATTCCCTTCCTACCTTAGTAACAGGCAACAGGCAGGTCTCTGGGATAATACACTTTCATCCCTTCTGCCAGTCTCTCTTGGAGTCCCACAGGGGTCCATCCTAGGACCTCTCCTCTTCTCTTTATTCATAAATGACTTAGATGTAATACCTCAAGCTACATGTAGTCAATATGCAGACGACTCTACACTCATATGCTCTGCTAACACCTCCTCTGAACTACAAACTCTAACACAGAATGTATTTAGCACAGTTGAGGCATGGTTCTTGAAACGTTGCCTCCTTTTGAATGCCAAAAAAAAACAAACTCCTGCTCTTCAGGCCTAATAGTAAGTCCCCCCCACATAGGCTTCTCTATTAAATCCAACAATGGCACACATATATCCCCTGACTCTACCACTAAGCTGTTAGGTATAATAATTGACAACAACCTCACTTTTGATAACCACATTAATAACACTATTAAAACTGTAAATAGAAAACTCGGCTCCTTCTATAGAATTAAAACTTTTTTAACTCCAAAGGCCAAAATTACACTCGCTCACTCTCATCTTATTCCCACTCTTCTTTATGCTTCACCCATATACACCAACCCAAAGAAAAATAATCTCACTAGACTAGCAAAAGCATACAATAGCATTGCTAGATTTACTACTGGAAACCCATTTAGAACTCACCACTGTCAGAATCTACAACAACTAAACTGGCTAGAACTTAAAAACATGCTGATACTTTCCCAACTTACCTTTGTTCATAGGATATTTTACCAACCAAAAAATATCCCTATACTTTCTGACCTTATTTCTCCCTATTCTAATCTAAACTCATTACGCTCCTCAAACAAACTTCTTGTGAGGTTAACTAAGTCTAACAACATCGCCGGTGACTCACTATTCTCCAATACCATAGGTAAATAATGGAATCTTCTACCTACTACTTTAACTTCTATTCTTTCACCCTTCCTCTTTAAACAAAAGCTCAAACAACATCTTAAAACAATTTGGTTATGCCCATGCATCAATCCCGACTAATCTTATGATTCTACTAATTACTCTTTTTTTAATACCTTCATTTACCTCTCTCTACTCACTCCCCTTGAGAAGCGAATCTCTAAAACTCCCTTGTTAATAACCTCTGATATTAATTAATATAGAACTGTGCATGTGTATATATTTACTGAATCAATTATATCTTCATGAATGTTTTACTAAAATAGAACTCCCCTATCTTGTACTGTAAATAGAATTAGAGTAAGTGTCCTTCCTAGTATATATTCTCAATTAGTATAATCTAGATTGAACCATGTTTCTGTTTGTATTTTACTAACTACTTACTTTCTTTATGTAAATAATTTGTTTTGCATTAACTTCAATGTGGAGCTTTTCTCCCCGGGCCTCTGCTGAAAATGGAAATGTATCCAGTTGGACTAGCCCGGTAAACAAATGTAAAATAAAAAAAAAAATAAAATAAAAATTGATGTGTTGTCTATACCAAAGTCTAATCTGATGTTCTTTGCAAGACGTATTGTAGTAAACCAGTAACTTTTCTCTGCTATGCCTATCACCAAGCCCGATGAGGACTGTGAATGCATGAAACTGCACATAGGGCCTTAATGCCTTAATGTGCATTTGTGCTGTACTGGCTTTTGCTACTAGCTACAAGTAATACTGTTTTGTTTGACTGTAAATTAATGTCCTCTCTAGGTCAGAATCTGATAGCGACTGGCTATATGCCAGCATGGTCTTTCCACCCAAATATCTCTCAGACTTGTAGGTAGCTGCAGTAACCTAACCTCCATTTTACACTGCATTCTCTATAATTTAAAAATCTGAGTTAATTAAGAAATTCCTAATAATGTTCTGGAGATCCTTTAAGCACCTGCTACTGGAATACCATATTCATTAATAGTGAATTGCTCAAATTGAAGATCTGAGTAAACTGTATTCAAGGAGTTCTGAAAAGAAATGTACTTTTCGATAGGGGCAAAGTGACTCATTCTCATGTATGGGGTAGCGCACCTTGCACACTTCCAAATGTACCAGTCAGATCTATGGTTGCTACTCAACAGGGATAAGGAGAATTTCCTTTTAGAGTGATCTGTTTGGTAAGTGTGATTCTTGAGTGATTAAAAGTACTGAATCAAAGGAACTTCAGTAAATTCAATGGGTCCTTCATACTAACATACCTAACTCTGCTCTACCACTGTATCTAGCTGTAAAAATTATACATACGCTATATACACACACATACATACACACACACACACACACACACACACATATATATATATATATATATATATATATTTATCAGTGGTACATCATTAAATAGTATCAAATAGAAAATTAAACATTTACATGCAAAACTATACACTAGCAAATGTTAACACCACTCCCAAATTGTCTCTCCATTTCAACAACCTTGGGTAAGAAAGTAACTGCATTTGCTTTGGCTTTGCTGAGTCTGTTAAGTTGTGTACTTAACATTCCAGTCTTGCATGAAAACTAAAAAAAGGCCTAAGAGCAGAAACACCGAGTACATGCAGTAATAAAATAAATTCCTCCACTCTGAATCCTAGGTATCACATCGAAATCATGATATGGTATTAGTAAATAAATCCTGGCTTAATCCAAACGGCTTTTTACCATCCTACCATGATTATTAAGGCTATGTCATTCCAAAGTCAGACTTAAAAATATAACAGCGATGGGCAGAAGTCTGTTTTTTCCTATACTTGAAACTTGAATACATACTGGTGAAAACTTTTCCAGTTAAGACCGATCATAAACCTAGCAAGGTTATTTGTAAATTTCTAATCTGAGGCAAGGCCATCTTAAACTAACGTGACTGTAGTTTACATTCTTTTTTCAAGTACCGCATCAACAGATTTATCACTGCATCCTTTAGCCTTCTCTCTTACTAAACACAACTATAAATTTTAGGGATATGAACATCTACTCTTATTCAGAAACAAATGAAGTTTTTAGCAATATCTTTCATATTATTTACATCATTGCATTTATTTTTCCCCCAATATAACAGTAAGTACATATCTAAACATTTCAGAAAACATCCAAAAGCATTTCTTTTGCATATTATATTTTTATAAACATCAATGAATCTTCCTGTTGCTTTTCCCCTCATCCTCAATCACACTTTCTTGCTGAAACAACCACTGTAGGTTGCGAAGTCTTTATTCCAACTGAAACAATGAAGCTTGAATCCACAAGACAGAAATGGTTTATTCACAAACACACAAAAATAAATAAGGTGGATAAGAACTTTCGGAAAACCCTTCTTCAGATCCATACAACCACTTAACATAACCGGCTTCTTAAAGGGGGGCTTAACCAAACAAAATTATTTTCTGAGTTGACGCCTCTTCAGTGCCTGTTTTAAACGCACCATTTAAACCTGGCTCACAGTTCAGTCTCATATCTGCAATCCTTGAAGCTCTTTAAATTCTGTGGTATTGAATAAGTCACCTCTTCTAGGGCCATCTATAATTTGTTCTATCACCATAAAAGAAAATTTGTGTCCTGGGAACTGCATAATATGCTGTGACAATGCATTAGTATTTACTTTATGCTTAATCTCATTAAGATGTTTCAAGATCCTAGTTTTAAACGGACAATTTGTTTTTCCAATATAAAACTGTATGCAGTCTTGACATGTAACAATATACACCACATTCTTGGTGTTGCAGTCCACAAAAGTATCCAAATGGTATACTCTCTTAGTTACAGGATGTATAAACTTGTTGGTAGTGTTAATAAATGGACACACTTTATGTCTACCGCATTTGAAAGGACCTCTACTCAGACTATTCAGTTTGTTAGTGATTTTCTTTTCATCATACAGAAGTTGTTTAAACTTGGGTCTGCTCTTATAACAGAACCTGGGAGTCTGTCCTACTAACCTCTTTAGTGACATTTCTCTCCTACTAACCTCTTTAGTGACGTATCTGCTTTTAATATTTTCCAATTATTTTTAATTATGTTACATATGTGTTGAATATCCTGGCTGTATGTAAGCATACATCTTATATTCTCCAATACGTTGTTTTTTGAGTCAGTGTTACCTTGACTCTTCTTACATCACGATGGAAGTATGGTTCCCTTCTGGTCAGACTCATTAGATTAACTGCTGTTTCCCCTCTCTCTATTTCCCCCATTTTATAGTCCCTTTCACATAAATGTTTTTTCATATTTGATATTTCAATAGCTTGGTCTTCCTGGTTGGTAATCAATCTTGAACTCTTCAAAAATTGATTATTTTTGACCTGTGGAAAGACATGGGTGGGATGCATACTGTTGCAATGTGGTTTTATGGATTTTATAGATTTTAAGAATGGTTTTCTGAAAGCGCTTATCTACCTTATTTTATGTTATTTTATTTTTTGATATTTGTGACTAAACCATTTCCGTCTTGTGGATTCAAGCATCATTGTTTCAGTTGGATATTTTTGAAGCTTCATTTTGCTACGTTCTGTTTGTTCATTTCTGCCAAGTCTTTATTCCCTCCACATTACCTCCATCCTTCACCTATTCTTAGCCAAGTTAGTGATAATAAGTACTACTGCTACTGATATGAAAGTGATAAGTTCCCCTTCCCTTCCTATCTCTATTACTACTACTACTCCATTTCCCTACTTCTCTTCCTCTTCTCTCACTTTTCTGGGTCAATACTCATCTTTCCCCCATACCCATCAGCAACCTATACTTTCTCTCCCACATGCTTGCTGTTTCCACATACTTGCATTTAGCTTCTTACTATCTCCTGTTGCCATTAGAGTTCCTCTCCTCTCCAACCTACATGCTTATCCCCAACTCTTCATGAACAGTCAAAAATCCTATCTATGAACTCTCCTCCAAGTAAGCCTTGTCCCAGAGTTCTTGATTCCACAACTCTCTTAACACCTCATGTTTTCCTGACATACATAACTAATCTGGATCGTGTATCCCACATTTTCAGCATTTTACCTCTGGTCCCAACTTTCCTTTTTTACTTGCAGTGGTGTCCTGCACTCTACAGGATGAATACTGGATGGATATTCTTAAATACCTGCAATATTTCCTAGACCACTTCCTACACTGCTTTATCCCTGCATTTGTTCTCCCAACTTTATCCATTCATTACTCATGTATGTATCCCATACCATTCACTGTACAATGCATTTCCAGTTGTCTGCATTTAAGAGCTATTCTTTCCTTGTTAATTTGTATTCATACCTCTCCTATCTTCTCATTACATTTTTCTACTTTCTCTACCCAACATCATATTTTTTCCTATGGTTCATTGCCTCACCTTCAGTATCACTCTTCTGTGCACAAGGCACCCCCCCATCTTCAATCCAAAATCTTCCTGCAATAATGCAAAGTCCAAAATGTTTTCCTCCCCTCCCCCTCCCCAAAGATGTTTTATGACATCAACCTAACCTGTTCCATTTAGCTAACATCTATTCTACATCATGTAATATCCCCCAACAAATTCCACAACCTCCTACCCAACATTACATTCCTATCCACTACCATCCCCTAAAACTCCCTTACCATTTGATCTGTATTTATCATACGTCCTATGAACAACTCCCCCACAACTCTTCTTTCCTTCTTTCCAGTACATCTAGTCCAGGTCAACCTTTTCACCCCACTTCATCATCTACATCCAACTTATAAATGTTCATTTTAACCTACCATCTGGCATTCCCCATCTTTCATGCCTCCTCTCTTTTCTCATGCTTCATTTTCCTATTCTCCACTTTCCCCACTTCCACACAGACCTATCACATACCTGTTTATATCAGTTTCCCTATAATTTTGTATCTGTCTCCCTAGATATATCATACAGAAAACTTTGTTTTCACTAATTCCACCCTCCCATTCAATGTAAAAATATTTCTTCATCACGTGTCCCACATCTTCTCTATTATCTTTCACAATGTTAAGTCCCCTTTATAAAGACCATCACCATCTAATATATCTTCAGAACCAAATCTTCCCCCCTCCATTCAACATGGCACAATGACAGCCATACATGCCCCACTTCCTTTCCCTAACCTAAACACCACTGACTTTGTCAGGTAAAAATGTAGCCCCAGTTCTTCTCAAGAGCCATTAAAACTTTTCAATACCTCAGGCAATTGCTTGGAAACTTTCCCAGGAGTATTATATAATCATAAGCAAGCACATACTCTTATTTTGACTCCCTTACCTTTTTATCGCTTACTTCTCTCTTAGCCTTTGCACTAAACACTTAATTACTATAAAGTGAACCCCAGTGATGAGGCAAACCCTGCCTTATAGATCTTACTAAAGAAACTTTCACTAACAATCCCACACAATGTAAGATTTTAATTTAGAGTTTCTTTCAGCACGCTTAACCTCAGCTACCCATGTAACCATCTCTATATTTTTTACAAGATTTCAAGCATATATTCCCAACATACGCAACCAAAAGCTTTTTGTATGTCCATAGACAATATACCCACTTTGTCTTCACCTGTTTTGTCTGCTTAGCCAACGATGTTCAATAATATCCTTCAGTGATTTCTGATGATAACCCTTTTATAACACAAACACTATCCTCCCCTATAACTTTTGTTAAATCCCTCTCTAATTATTCCGTTAACATCCTGAAAATATTTTAACATTTAAATTATGTAATGATATTGGACTGCAAGCCGCAGTGGTACAGCAGTAGTGTTGTTGCCTCACAGCAAGAGGTTCTCCTGTTCGATTGTCGGCTGGAGTGCCTTCTGTGTGGAATCTGCATGTCCTCCCCATGGTCGAGTGGCATCCGAAAGAGATGCATGAATGGGTATGCCTTCACTGAAGGTTGGGCGTTGGACTGGCAACTTGCCACCATAAAAATCTACTGCCAATCATTAGCAGACCGGAGTTCCGCTGTGGCGACCCCTAACCAGGAAAAGCTGAAAAGACAAACAATGATATTGGACTGCAATTTGCAAGATCAGTTTTTATAACACCACAATCAGTATATTCTGATAACTACCCTTCACCCAGATATTATTAATTACCCTACTTAGACTTTGTATACCATGCTTTTAATAAAAGACAACTGAATTGCAAATCAGTAGCCATATTTCACCTCCCTTCAGATGTGTTTTGGATTTTAAAGCCTTCCTCAGTCTTATCCTCTTGCTCAGCATCCCTCACTCATTCTTATATAAACTCGATCCACTCCAACCCCAATCCTTTTCACACCAGCCACATATCACAGAATTCTCAGAAAATGTTGCTGCTTCCTCAATCTGTACCCTCTTCATCCACACTTCCTTCCTTTTTCAAAGTTTATAGGGCTTTCAGCTATTGCAGAACTGTTCATTTTTTTAATAAGAGATCAGTGATAGAAGAAAGAACAAATAGCTCATCCAGCCATTATAGACAGCAGCTCCACATTGCCTCTCCCCCCAAGCTCTCTATAAAAGTCATTAACTTGCATAGCTTTCCCTTCCATAAGGTGTAAAGAAAATTCAGGAAAATGTACAATTCAGAACCAGATTATGATGAACAGACCAGGGAGATTCCCTATTTTCAATTTTCCTGTTGGTTTTGACACATTTCTCTCTATTCCCCTTACCAATATTTTCTTTTCTTTACTCGGCACTGCACACTTACCTAAGAGAAGTACATAATGGTGCTCTGCCAGCGTACACTACCACCTGCCATGCTTCTAGTATAAGAAAAACACCTGCAAAGGTTTTCTTCAGGATGCATGATAATTTGTGGTCCTCCTAATCTGTGAAAATAAATCTTTGGTATCTACAGAATTAACCAGACGTATGTTCCCTCATTATTAAAATCAGAATTGAATTCAGGCAGGATATCTGAATATTTTTGTTTAACATGTTAAATCCATCTACTAACATACAAATGCAGTGCAACTCACGTGAGCTATAACGGTTGCTGTGTGAAAACCTAGTGCACTTATATTTTCCTTTACCTTTTTTTGCTTAAATTACTACTTTGTTTGTATTCAATGATTGTTAAAATAACCTGACAATCTGGTCATCCAGTTGCAGTGGCCTGTGGCTTATTAAATGAATCTGCTTATATGCATGTTTGGATTGTAAGAGTATTTGTCCCAATCCTCTTTCAAATAACTCACACCATATGAAATGGCATTTGACAAAGTTTATTACATTTTTTAGTCGCATCTTTATGAATAACGTTCCTACATTTATTAATCACAGCATGAACGTCCATGTAACAATTCACAAGGGCAGCGTATCCCACTCACCCTGCCCAAATAAGCAGCATTGCCTCAACTGCTCGCTTACTCTCACTTATCAAAGCAGCATACCACTGTTCACTTCCATTTCCAACCAAACTACTTGAATTCAATGCCCAATCCCAGCGGGGGAACAGAAGAGGGGCAAGGTTGCCCCTTTTCTCCACCCACCAGCCTGAAACAGACTGTTCCTTCTCACTTATTGAGACATTTTCACCAAACCTTCCAAAAACGAATCCAGGTCTACATTAAATAAATCCAGTCCAAACTCACTGAGGTGTACCCCATCATTCCTATCCAAACTGGCCCCCTGTCATCAAAATCCCAATTTCTGTTATATAAACATCCAAATTCACCAAGTGCCTTGACAGCCTAGAATTAATAAACCAACATGCCTGCTCTGTTCTCATTAAACTGTTGACATCTTTCCAAAACAAAGATGATATTAGTTCATAGCACACCAAACTCATTCCTGAAAATGCCCTCTTTAAAGTAGCTAGCTCCTCTAATATCCTATACATAAAACTGTCGCTTCAGATTAGTCCTAAAACTTTATCTGCCAAATGAATCACTAAAACTTGTGGAATCCCCATCCATGACCATATATCCCCAAACCCTCCACAAGTTGATGCCATCTGAGACCTCTGATACTATGCCAAAGAACTCTCCACCCGAACCAAGGTAAACCCAACTCAACGTCGTCCAACCTAACTGTAGCTCACTTCCCCGAATAAATATATGAACGACCAAGGATGACAACTGCTTTTCAAATTATTAGAGAGACTAAAGTCACCAATTATCTACTATAAGACAAAAAGGCATTTGAGACCAACCACCTACCCTCTTAATAACCTCCACTGCCCTGCCTTATTTTACCAGATCAGCAGTCCTTCCTATGCTAAATGAGTGAGTTGAAAATTTCTCTCCCAGAAAGCCAAGACACTAAAAAGCCCTTCTCATCACACACCTAAACAGATTCACTGTTATCACTTTAGCCCCTTTCAACCAAAAGACAAATCCTGTGGGCTCCCAGAATGAACCTGATGTAACCTCTTAGCCCAACCTACACCTCATGTCTATCCTTCACCAGAACAATCTACCCACCCTTCCCCATCTTGTCCATCTAACATTTATGCAACTATATCTCTACTGTGACAGAGAATACAGTCACATCCTGCAACCCCAGTGACCCCAATCATTTTGACACCCTAAATGCTCCATGATACATCCATAGCAGCATTACCCACAAATTATAATATGCTGAGTCACCATTCACTAGCTATAAACCCCATAATAAAACTTTAAGTGCTTGTCTTGACATCAGCCAGCACCTGTCCATCTTACCACTGACAAATGCACCCCAGCCTTTTAACATATGACCTATTATCCAAGACTTCAAATCGTGCAAACCAACGACCTGTTGAAATATAGTAATAGCAGTCAATTCAACCTTAACTGACTGGAGAGCCTTACCTTGCAGCCATAATTTTTGATCCTTCGTCCTTTCAGCAAGAAAACCACAGACCTATAAAATGCATGCCAAGGATAAATTTTCCGTCAAGCAAAAATCCACTAGCCTTAAGAGCTCCTTAACATCCCTAATCCACACCTTATTCATGCACCTCATCCAAACTTTTCTTTCAAGTCCTCTATCTTCTTGAGTATTAAATAAGGCAAGCCTCATCCTGCAGCTACTAACAACACCAAAAACAGAATGCCTTGGCAGGGCCTTACAACTTTTACATAGCCAACTGAAGCACCCAGCTGCTTGCGCATCATCAGAAACACTCACATACCCTCCATCACTCATTGAAACCCTGAAACCTGCCAGTAAGAAACTGTCCAAATAATGCACCACTTCTGAGCACCCACCTGTTGCTGCCTGATGCAATGTAGTGAAGCACTAAACTTGTCAAAACTGGTACAGGCCACTAAAACCCCATTGGCATGGCCTTATAGGTTTATAGGTATGTACTAGACTAATGGCCCTTGTGCCTTTACAAGCCTAGCTCATAGGATTACCTTGGCAATGTGACACCCCACCTTAGTTCCTAGTGCCTTTGTCAAGTAGAGCCACTGGAGTGATCCCAAGGGTGAACATTCTATTTCTCATCCACTCATCAAGATTCCTCTTGAAGAGGGCCAGTGAGGTGCTCTGCTTGACATGTATGAGAAGTCTATTCCATAGCATAGGCAGTCTCTGGGTTATGAACCTGTCCCTCCAGCATGTTCTATTGATTGTGGTAATGAGGATGAGGTTTCTGGAGCGTGTGGTGTGGAGGGATTGGGATTTCTTTAGATGTAGCATTTCTAACAGAGCTGGGTCAGACATGGCTTTGTAAGTTAAGCCGAGATTGCCTCTAAGTAGGTGATATGAGACAGTGAATAGTTGGAGTTTTTTGAGTCTGTCCATATAGGACAAATATCTAAGGCCTAGGATCCTCTTTCTGAGGTACTTTTGTGGCCTCTCCAGCTGTTGCAGGTGTCTAGTGCGGTACATGCCAAATGGGGCATTGTACTCGATGACTGACCTAATGAGGGAAGAGTAGAGGGATACAATGACCTCTTTCTTCCTGGATGCAAAACCCTTAGTAATGAGTTGTGCCACATAGGTTCATAGGTTCATAGTAGGTACTAGGCTATCAGCCCTAGGGCCTATACAAGCCCAGCCAAAAAGGTACCCTGGCTTTTGCCACCCAAGAAAATTATTTTCCTGTGCCAGTGTCGAGCAGGGCCACAGAAGTGATCCCCAGAGTGAATTTCCTATTTTCCATCCAATCATCAAGATTTTTCTTGAAGATTACTAATGAGGAGCTTTGTTTGATATAGATAGGTAGTTTATTCCAGAGTATGTGAAGTCTCTGGGACAGGAATCTATCCCTCCGGCATTTTCTGTTTATTGCGGTGACAAGGTTTAGGTCCCTAGAGCGTGTAGCTCGGAGGGATTGGGACTTCTTTAAGTGGAGCATGTCTAGCAGCTCTGGGTTTGACATAGCTTTGTATGTTAGGCAGAGATCACCTCTAAGTAGGCGATATGCGACGGAGTAAAGCTAGAGCTTTTTGAGACGGTCTTTGTAGGGCATCTGTTTGAGGCTGGTAATCCTCTTTGTGAGGTATTTCTGCGGCCTTTCCAGCTGTTGTAGATGTCTTGTGAGGTACATACCAAAAGGGGCATTGTACTCTGTAATGGGTCTAATGAGTGATGAGTAGAGGGGAACAATGACCTCTTTTTTTCTCGATGAGAAACCTTTTGTGATGAGGTGTGCCAAGTAGAAGGATTTCCTGACTACTGTGACGATGTGATTATCAAAAGAGAGACTACTGTCCACCTGTGTTCCAAGGTTTCTGATCACACTTTCAGTGTTAAGTATACTACCACCTATGTTGTAGTTCATTTTTACCAAAGGGGATGACAATGCACTTTTTGGCATTGAGCTTGAGGCCATGGCTTTGAAACCAGGCATCTGTCTCAGTGAGGCCCTTTTGTAGGATGTCCACATCATTAGGAGTTTCGATTATGGCTCTTAGTTTGCAGTCATCTGCGAACTTCATTAACCAAAGATCTTCTGTGTTAGCCTGTACTTCAGAGAAGTAGATACCAAACAAGAGAAGACCCAGGACTGAACCCTGTGGTACTCCACTTGTCACTGGTCTGAAGTCGGATTTGGAGTCTGCTACTTTCACAGTGTGGGTTCTGTCAGTGAGCCAGTTGGCAACCCATCTTGTGATATAGAGATTTATCCCTAGTTTAGTGAGTTTATCTATAATTCCAGAGTGGGGGATAGTGTCGAAAGCCTTGGCAAGATCTAGATAGGCTGTGTGAACCACCTTATCCTTGTCTACGGCTTTGGTGACTGCTTCAAAGAAGTCTATCAGGTTTAGGACACATGATCTGCCTTTTGCAAACCAGAACTGGGTGGAGTCCAGAGTTTGGAGATTACCAATGTCTTTGTTTATAAGTTCCATGATGATACGTTTCATGGCCTTGCAGACCAGGCTCGTCAGGCTAATGGGTCGGTAGTTCCCGGGGTCTGTGGTGGCTCCCCCTTATGGAGTGGGATAACTGTCGCTGTGCACCATTCAGTGGACACAAAGCCTGAGGTGAGGCTATGATTGAACATTGTACTTAGGTGGGGTGCCAGTTCGTTCTGTAGTTTGTGTAGAACACAGCCTGGGATGTTGTCTGGTCCCATGGATGCTGTGTTCTTGGCTTTGGAGAGTGTGTTTTTTACTTGTGCAGCCATGATTACAGGAATTTTAAATTCTTCCTGTATAGAGATGGGCTCTTTAGGGGGTGAGAGGGGGGTAAAGTTAGCACTGAACCTATATGCCAGGATGCTGGCAATATCAGTTGGGTCTGTATATTTAGTGCCATTGTGCTGTAGCTCAGAGCAGATCTGAGTGTTGCCATTAAGATTCGATGACATAGCTGTAGAATACTTTGTGATTGTCTCTAGAATCAGTGGCAATTTTGTTTTCGTAACTCCTCCACTCATGGGATTTTACTCTCTTTTGCAACAGTTTCTTCCTTCTGCTGTACAGTTTGTTTATGGCAGGGGACCACCAGATTGGCTTCCTTTTTTGGAGGATAACGTATTGGTTCTGTTTGGGATAGCATGATCCATGCACTTGTGTAAGTGCTTATAAAGTGCAAGTCATAAAGTATTCAGTAGTTGTAACTGTATTGTTCATCTGCATGGGTGTCATGGAGTTCACAACTTCTGTCTTTAGTAGCATGAAGTTGGCTTTGGAGAAATTTTTTACCGTGGTTTCCTTAATGGGGGGTGGAGGCAGGATGTGGATATCTAGGGTAATTAGCTTATGGTCGGATTGGACCAATGAGGAGTTGACTTCAGGTGTGGAACAGCGGTCATTCATGTTGGTAATGACTAGATCTAGGATATTGTTGCCCCTGGTGGGGGTGTGGATAATTTGATCCAGGGCATTGGAGTTTATGAATTCCAGAAAGCGTTGAGCGAAGGAGTTGGTACATGAGTAGTTTTCCCAGTTAATGGTGGGGTAGTTGAAATCACCCATTATTAGGGTGTTTGGTTGAACCTTAATATTTTCCAGTACATCAAGTAAAGAGGAGTGGGAATCCTGTGGCATGGTGGGGGATCTGTAGCAAGCTACAATTTGGATTGCAGTTTTGCCCAGAATTAGTTGCACTTGGATAACCTCAGCTGCATTATGCTGAGCAACTAGCCTGGAGGTGTGGATATCCTTAATGAATATGGACACACCTTTGTTGTTCCAGTCCAGGTTACATGGCCGAAAAGTGTGGTATGAGTTATAGCCTGGTAGTGCAGGGTTGCTCTCTGAAACCAGGTCTCAGTCATTGCACAGATATCAATGTTCTCCATTTTAAGGAGTGTCTCGAGTGAGTTCATTTTGAGATTTAGACTTCTAGCATTGAGTAGCATCACCCTCAGTTTTTGCTTGCCTGTTCCTGTTACTGTGGTGAATTTGTCATTTGAGCCTTGCCTAAAAAAGGCACTATAAGGACGGCAAGAACCTTAGCCAGTATCCGGAATCCCAGGGGTGATAGGTGCAGGCCATCTCTGGCAAAGCATCGTGGTCTATCGACCATGTCATCCAAGGCAGACAGATACTGGATCCCTTTAGAATGACACCAGAAGCTTAGCCAGTTGTTGAAGTCAATCATTTTATTCTTGTACTGTGGTATCATTCTGGGTGATGGCAGAATGCTACTCAGGGCTAGGATCATACCTGCCTGGGCTACAAGATCGGAGAGCTCTTCCATGTCTCTTTTCATGTAGTCCACGGAGGTACATCTCAGGTCATTCACACCAACATGGACAATGACAGAGTCATATTTGTACTTGTTGTGGAGTGACCTGAGTGCATGGGTTATGTGGCAGATCCTGGCACCCGACAGGCAGCTGACAGTAACCTTCTCCTTGTTTAGCCTGGTGAGTGGGATATCAGTGTGCCTGACTATAGAGTCATCATGACAAGTGTGTTGGGCATGTTGTTTTGCCTTATTGGCTGTGGTTGAGTGGCACACTGAGTTTGTGGGCTATGTGTCATTTGGGTTGTGTCGAGAGGTGGAGGTTTTTTGCATTTCTGCTTTGGAGGTCTCTGTTGCTTGAGCAGATTATTATTGAGAGCCTCCGTGAATGTTTTTGTGTTTCTATGTGTGGATTTTGGTGGTGTAAATTTAGTGAGACTATGTGATGAGTGTGGTGTGGTGCAAGTGTTTACCTTCTCCTCTTGACTGTCAAGTCCAGTCTTGGTTGGAGAGAGCTTTACCTCCAGTTTGGCTAGATAAGTGCATCTCTCACAGGTTGGAGTGTTGAGTGGTAGGAGGAGAGGGTTGTCTGTGTACATGAGGCAATTTCTACATTGCCCCAAGATGCTCAGATACATCAGATGGACAGGAGAGAACACTGGGAGCTGACCCTTGGACATGCCTGAATAAAAAAATATTTTCCTCTCGATAAGTGAGGAAAGTGAGTACAAGAGTTGTTTTTCTCTAAGCAAGTGAGGAAAGTAAGTACAAAGGCTGTTTTCCTCTAGGTAATGAGGAAGGTTGAGTGCTGTAGTAATTAGTAGGTTATTTAGTGCTTACAACAAGTTTTGAACAAGTGCTGATCACGAATAAGCAAATTCAAGTGCTAAAACTAAGAATCTGTATCTGGACTAAACTAGTTACAGGAAAGGGGAGAAACAAGTGCAAATGAGGGCTTTTAAATCAGAAAGTTGAGAGAGATGGAAAAACTGCCCAAATGGCCAATAACTACAATTTCTGGGACAGAACCACTCCTTATGTGTTAGATAAGTTACCTGGTGCTTACCACTCCCACTGATAAGCTAGAAGGCTTCCCTCCAGCACAGAAAGCTTGGGGGGCTCAGAAGCTTACATACAGTCCTGGATACAGCAAATCTGAATCTGGACTACACTAGTTACAGGAAAGGTAGGAAACAGGCTTAGATTTTTTTTAATACAGAAAAGTAGCTAAAACAGCAGTAAAAACAATTCAAATGCAGTGCAAGCTAGCACACTTGAGTATGTAGCGATGTTAGACCAAACAGTTTAAAAAAATGAAATGAAATTAAAAATGACTAAAAACAAGTGCAGAAGGAGTCTATTCGGTAGAATGAGGTAAAGAGATGGGACTGGGGGGAGTGTCCCAGATCAAATCTACAGTGGGGGCAGGCAACTGCAAAAGCCTCCAAATTTAAAAACCAAGACAGGAATGGGGGGGGGGTGGAAAGGAGAAAAACAACACCTTCAGCAGAGATCTGAAAAACTATACAGTGAAGCAGAATTATTAAAATTATCAAAATAAAACTTGTTCTCAACCACCATGCCCGACCAAGGCCATTTTTCCTCCCGTGCCATTAACAACCAAAAAGCAGATTCAATACCAAACCAAAAAAGCTGATTCAATATCAAACTGTACCAACCATGGATCTGTAAACTCCAAAATGATCTGCACCACATTATCCATTGAAGCATATCTAACTTTTGCGTCTTCTACAGAAATGGAATCTGTAACAGAGTTCCCTTCAAAATATGGCAAATGGTGAATCAGCTTGAATTCACCAGTCAACTTCTTAGGGACCAAGCCCAGTAGTGATACCCTAAATCTATCAAATCAGTCCAGAAACCTGTTCACACCCTAATCCTTCACCAAATGTTTTAAAATCTCCTCCTTCCCTGCACCGCACACAAGTTCTTACAGATTGAGGCCCCTCTTAACCCTGACTTAATAGTAAACCTACAAAAATAACTTTAATTAATTCCTCCACCCCCACCAAATCAGGAAATTGACTGAGCATATGCTGCAATGTTCACACCAGCCCAGAATGACCAAATTCCCTTCTCGATGACCACACTGAACAGTTGGATTTACACCCACCAACTTTATACAAGCATGTGAAAACCTGCATGCCATCCATGAACAATGTCCCATACTAAGGGACCAGCACACCCCAACCCTTTCCCCTCCTAGCTCACCCCATCTCTTAGCAATCCTCAAAGTTATCCATCAGAGTGGCTAACCAATTAGCAGGGTGTCTAACTTTCCAGTGCAGTGCTTCATCCACCACCTTTCGCTTACAGATGCACTGATTGTACCACAACCAGGCATTCCCCACCCATAATCTTTGGGGTCTATGTCACATAATCGAACTTCCAAAATTTTGAACACCATATGTTCAAACATAGAAGTTCAAAATGTGATAACACTGAAACCTCAGAACAGCAAATTTTTTCCCAGTGAAAAAATGTGCTGTTCCGAAAAACACACACACAACAGAAGCTCACCAAAAACCTAATAAACCTACATTAACCTTACATACACAACTATCTATGCATTAACTTTAACCCAAACCCTAACCCTAAGGTTCGTCACTATCGCACACTTACCTTACCCACACCCTAACCCTTATGTCTGTCACTATTGCACACTTACCTTACCCGCACTCTACCCTAAAGTCCGTCACTATCGCACACTTACCTTACCTGCACCCTAACCCTAAAGTCCGTCACTATCGCACACTTACCTTGCCCGCACCCTAACCTCAACGTCCATCACACTCACACGCTTATCTTAACCCATTCTGTAACTTTCGCACCACAGTGGAGGAAATGTCGAAGCCGCAGAAACAGCCAACCAAATTCTTTCCCTGGGAAATGCAAGCAACCTCCACTCCCCCAACACAACCCACATGACACATGGCATATTTGCCTTCATCAGTGATTACCATCCAGCTAGGAAAGTCATCCATTTATATATCCAGCACTAATTATTAATCAATCAATAAAGCATTTAAAGGCACAGTAAAGAAATAATAATATGCATCCCTATACATCATGAAAAAAATCATGAAAAAAATGTCTGGAAATGCATTTTAAAATGTTACAAATGGTCATTAAGACCCAGGGAAAATAAAGCCCCCTACTTAACTATCCACATTTTTTCTTTTTCATTTAATAAAATGTGCCACCCCAATTTTTGAGATCTATCACCCCATATTTTGTCAATGATACAAAAGTGGAATACTGCTGATTTGTGAGTACATACATGTCTGTAAAGTGCATTGGTCATGCGTTTATTCCTGATGTCGCCTAAATGCTCCGACATCCTGATTCTAAATGGCCTGGAAGTCTGCCCAACATAAAATGAAGAGCAGGAACAGGTAGCTAAATAGACTACCCAGTCTGTGCTGCAGTTTGCAAAATATTTGATCCTGTATACAAATGTGGTGTTTTTACTGGTAAACTCCTTAGATTTTAACATGTATTTACAAAAAGAGCAATACCCACAGGACAATGATCCAATCAATTTCTCTCCTGTGATAGTTAGTTGATCCTGCATAGGGTCCCATTCTGTCCTGGATTTGTAATGGTTTAGGTAAGATCCTAATGGTCTACCTCTACGATATGAGAACTTACATTCATCTGTAAGGAGGTTAGATAGTTCCTCATTTGCCATGAGAATATTCCAATTTTTGTTAACTGCATTTCTAATAGTGTGAATGTTCCTACTATATGTAGTAGAATATTTTCTGATGGTGATGTTTCTTCATGATGTTTCAATAATTCTTTCATATCCTGCCCTGTGGCCCAGTTGCTGGCTGTTATAATATGTCCAGGTTTATAGCCTCTCACCTTAAACCTGTGTATTAGATCATTTTTGTGGTGTTCATAGTCATTCTGGGAGGGGCAAATCTTTTTGATACAAAGGAACTGGGACTTGGGAATATTCCTAATGATGTGATCAGGATGTAAGCTCATAGCTTCAAGAAGACTATTATATTGTGGATATTTTCGGAATACCTGGGTCGACAGTGCATTATCTATACTTCTATAAATCTCAACATCTAGAAAATGAATTTGTTGATGGTGCATATTGAGTGTAAATTCAATACTCCACTTGTTATCGTTGAGGTATTGAACAAACTCCAAAAGATATACTGTATCCACCTGCCAAACTACCCAACAGTCATCCAGATATTGCCGCCAAATATCCATCTCACCCAACAAATGTTATATGACTCATCCACCACCACCAGGGGCAGCAATATCCTAGACCTGGTCATTACCAACAAGGGCAACCGGTGTTCCACACCAGAGGTCAGTTCCTGGTTGGTCAGATCAGACTACAAGCAAATCACCCTAGACATCCACAACCCTCCCCCACCCCCATTAGGGAAACCACCGTAAAAAAATTCTCCAAAGCCAACTTCACGCTTCTTAAGACAGAAGTGGCAAACGTCACGACACCCATGCTGACGGACAATAGAAGTATGACTACTGAATCCTACACAATTGCACTTTATAAGCACTTACACGAGTGCATGGATCATGCAATCCCTAACAAAACCAAGATGCTATCCTCCAAAAAAAGGAAGCCAATCTGGTGGTCCCCTGCCATAAACACACTCTACAACAGAAGAAAGAAACTGTTGCAAAAAAGAGTAAAATCCCATGATTGGAGGAACTTCGTGGTCAGCCTCAGTAAGAAGCTGAGATCCCTCATAAAATCCTCCAAAGCTAGTTACAAAAACAAAATCGCCATTGATTCTAAAGTTAACCACAAAGCATTCTATAGCTATGTCAAGAATCTCAATGGCAACACTCAGATCTACTCTGAGTTACAGCACAATGGCACTAAATATACAGAACCAACTGATATTGCCAACATCCTGGCAGATAGGTTCAGTGCTAACTTTACCCTTCTGTCATCCCCTAAAGGGCCCATCTCTATACTGGAAGAATGCAAAGTTCCTGTAATCACAGCTGCACAGGTAAAAACCACACTCTCCAAAGCTAAGAACACAGCATCCATGGTACCAGACAACATCCCAGGCTGCATTCTACATGAACTACAGAATGAACTGGCACCCCACCTAAGTACCATGTTCAATCATAGCCTCACCTCAGGCTTTGTGCCTACTGAGTGGGGCACAGTAACGGTTATCCCACTCCACAAAGTGGGAGCCACCATGGACCCCGGGAACTACTGCCCCATTAGTTTGATGAGCCTAGTCTGCAAGGCTATGTAATGTATCATCATGGAACTTATAAACAATGACACTGGTAATCTTCAAACTCTGGACCCTACCTAGTTTTGGTTTGTAAGAGGCAGATCATGTCTCCTAAACCTGTTAGACTTCTTTGAAGCGGTCACCAAAGCCGTAGATGAGGGTAAGGTGGTTCACACAGCCTATCTAGATCTCGCCAAGGCTTTCGATATCATCCCCCACTATGGAATTATAGATAAACTCACTAAACTAGGTATAAATCCCTATGTGACAAGATGGCTTTCCAACTGGCTCACTGACAGAACCCACACTGTGAAAGTAGCAGACTCTAAATCCAACTTCAGACCAGTGACAAGTGGAGTACCACAGGGTTCAGTCCTAGGTCCCCTCCTTTTTGGTATCTACTTCTCTGAAGTACAGGCTAACACAGAAGGTCTTTGGCTAACAAAGTTCACAGATGACTGCAAACTAGGAGCCATAATAAAAACACCTAATAACATGGACATCCTATAAAAGGGCCTCACTGAGACAAGATGCTTGGTGTCAAAGCCATGGCCTCAAGCTCAATGCCAAAAAGTGCATTGTCATCCCTTTTGATAAAAACTCTGTACCCATGAACTACCACATAGGCAGTAGTCTACTTAAGACTGAAAGTGTGACAAGAAGAGACCTTGGGACACAGGTGGACAGTAGTCTCTCCTTTGCTAATCACATCACCACAGTAGTCAAGAAATCCTTCCACGTGGCACACCTCATCACAAAAGGATTCTCATCCAGGAAAAAAGAGGTAATTGTCCCCCTCTATTCATCACTTATTAGACTCATTATAGAGTACAAGGCCCCTTTTGATATGTACCTCACAGGACATCTACAACTACTGGAAAGGCCACAGAAATACCTCACAAAGAGGATTACTGGCCTCAAACAGATGCCCTACGCAGACCATCTAAAAAAAACTCCAGCTTTACTCTGTCACATATCGCCTACTTAGAGGTGATCTCTGCCTAACATACAAAGCTATGTCAAACCCAGAGCTGTTGGACATGCTCCACTTAAAGAAATCCCAATCCCTCCAAGCTACATGCTCTAGGGACCTAAACCTTGTCACCACAATAAACAGAACATGCTGGAGTGATAGATTCCTGTCCTAGAGACTTCCTATAGTCTGGAACAAACTACCTATCTATATCAAACAAAGCTCCTCATTAGCACTCTTCAAGAAAAATTTTGATGATTGGATGGGAGATAGGAAATTCACCCCGGGGATCACTTCTCTGCCTCTACTTGACAGAGGCACAGGAAAATAATTTTCTTGGGTGGCAAAAGCCAGGGTACCATTTGGCTAGGCTTATATAGGCCCTAAGGCCAATATCCTAGTACCTACCTATGAACTTATGAACCTATGAGTGTAATCTCCATTGACATGCAACAGAACCAAAAATGCCATGAGACCCACAATACCCCCAGAAACTGGTCAAGATCTGAGGAAATATTTGGACATTCTGTGAAAATCAAACAGCCAAGAGCTAAAATGTCCCCTCTACACAGATATAATTGCCTAATTATTTTTATACTGTTTATTTCTCTTTCTCTTTCTTTTCTTTTATATACCCCCTCTGCTCTGGATGCTTAGCTTTCAACCTCTGTGAGTAAGAAATGTGGAACAAGACATAACCGATTGGGGGGGGCAATTTTAATTATTGCTCTTACAACTTAGAAAGGTGATAGAACAGCAGGTTTTGCATTAACATGGATCTTTGGATGGTTATGCAATCTGGAACTCAAATGTCTGTCATTATTTCCTGACTTCCATCCTCAATGATTTGTCCTTCCCCGGATTTGCTAGAAAGCCACAATTTTATAAGAAATAGTCCAAAATATTAGGCAAAAATCTGACATTCTGCAAAAATCTGAACAGTTGAGAGGTATGTTCAGACGTGACAGAAACAAGCTCAGACTGACCGTCTGCCCATACACACTAACCGCTTTGATGGTTGGAGCCCCACTGTGCATGCCTGACAAATGACCATTATACTAGATAGCTAGTTGCCTACAAAAATGATATTTGTGGCTTGGCTGAACCATACTAGCCACAAGAAAAGCTGTGTCATCAAACCACCACCAAAAATGGTTTGTCAGAAATACTGAATTGGAAAAAATAACCCACCTACCACCCAGGAACAAGGAGGTCATAAAATCCCTGTACTCCTCCCATATCAGACCCATTGCTGAGTACAATGCTCCCTTTGGCATGTACCTTGCCAAGCACATACAGCAGCTGGAGAGATCACAGGAACAGGAACATCCATGGTTTCAAACACCTTTCCTATACAGATAGGTTAAAAGCCCTGTCCGTCTACTCAGTCTCATACAGACTGCTCAGAGGTGACCTGTGTATGGCATACAAGACCATCTCAGACCCAGCTTTGATGGAGTTGCTGCATATCAACCCGCATGCAAGGCCTTAACCTGATCTGTGACATTAATAGAACTTGTTGGCAGGATAGATTTATGTCCCAAAGACTCCGCCATCTATGGAATAGACTCCCTCTCCATGTCAAGCAGAGTACCCGTCTAGCCCTCTTTAAGAGGAATCTGGACAACAGAATGGGAAACAGAAAATACACCCCTGGGATCCCACCTGTGTCCCTGTTGGACAGGTGGAACAGGTGCTGACTTTGAGGGAACAAGGGCGAATTTCATGGCTTGGCTTATAAGGGCCTCCGGGTCAATAGCCTATTATCATCCTATGAACCTACCTCAAAACCAGAAGGAACCTTATTAACCCTAAGATGACGAGACACAGCTCATATTAAGAACAATTGTACTCTGAACAACATGAACACCTAGACTGCATTCAATAGTTGTTTTTTTTTTTTTTTTTTTTTTTTTTTTTGTAGTTAATATTAAAACTACAAATGGTAACCTACCTAGATATGTCTGCCCCATTAAAGGAATGCTCACAGTACTTTTGCGATATCAACCCCCCCCCCCCCCACAGGCTGATCTGTGTCTTATGTTCAAAACACTCTCAGACACAGTTATTGTTAAAGCTCTGTATAAACCATGGAGCAAACTACAGGCTGATTAACTTTCAAATGAACTTAAACCACTGAAAAACAGACATCAGTCTATAAGACGTGTGAGTCAACTATTGTGAATGTAGTCTGTCTTAATTATTGTTTTTTTTTTTTTTTTTTTTTTTTTTTTTAATTAACAAAAGCAAGTCCTATCAAATGACTAGACCATTAACCCTATTACTCAACCTCCCACCCAAAGTGTTAAACCACCACAACAGCTATCCCACACTCTTACTTGGGGCAGGATGAAGAGAGAAGAAGAAGAGAGAGGAAGAAAAAAATCTACGCTATAAATAATACTCTCACCCACAAATAGCTGCTCTAAGTCTTTATTACCAAGCCTTACTGACCTCATCCATGAACACAACTATTAATCAATCCAAGGCCTACCTGACCACTACAGGACCTACAGGTCATCTCAGACGTAACCCTGCCTGTGGCAAGTGCACACCTAAAGCTGGCTTTCCAACTCAGCTACACTCACATAAAACCCACTTAGCCCCTCCCTTCACCTGCCTCACTTCCTCCACTTCACTCATCCATCCAGATGTAACCCCTCCTTTCCCACTACTCTACTTAAACTCTTTCCACTACCTGGTCAACCCTAACATCCCCCCAAAACCTTTAAATGACTTCTTCCACCTTTTCTCTAATCATTAACCACTTAAAGTGTCTGTGGACAAAATGGTCTGTTCCCAAGCCTCATTTATCAATGTGAAGAGTTTTGCAAATTACAACATTGGGTCTTCAGAAGAAAAATGGTTGTATTTATACATTCTGTTCTCCCACGGATACTAATCAAATGAAAATGAAGGATTTTAAAATCAATGGATATTTGTCAAGCATTGAATTTAATACTTTTTGTAATGCTATGAGATACAAATATAGTTACTAAATCTGTCCTCTCATGGAAAATAATCAAAGAAAGGTTTTAAGATTACTGGATCATTATTAAGCATTTTTATCTCTTATTATAATCAGGGCAAATTTAATGAAAGACTACCGGATTCAGTCCACATAGTGGCTCAAATAAAAATTAAATAATAAGAAAAAATATAATAATAATTTTACTTCCTGATAGCTTGATTTAAAATTTTCCAAGTATATATCCTAAACTGTGTAAAGTGGGCATATTAGACAGACTTCATCTAAATGTTAAATAAAAGACCACTAGAAAAAAAAGTTCTTTAAAACTGTTAATTGTCAGTGAAAATCTGCAGAGAATGAAGTACAGCTGTATTATTACTCATCAGACGAGGGAGCAGAGCTCATGTCTGTGCTAGTGATGATGTCTCTGTTGCCATCAAGTTGTCATACAAGACAAAAGGAAAAAAGTGGATCCCAAAGGCATGTTAACAATATATTGTGGTGTTAAGTATACTATTCGTCAGCATATGTAAGATTCTTTATGAAATAATTAACAGCTATCGCATTTGTCAAACACATGCAAGCTTGCACAGCACTGCGAAACAACGGTCTATAACATGGGCTTATCTGAATATGCATTACCTTTTGAGTGATTATAGTATAGTTTTCATTTCCTGCTGGAATGTACATTAAAAAACATGTCTTTTCAACATTAAATACTTAACACTTGCTTTCAAAAGTCTTTGTAATTTTATTTAACTTTAACATGATAATGCTCTAGTTCTATATGAGGGTGCTTATTTGTCTTGTGTTTAAAATTTTATGGTTGATTTTTTAAAGTACCTCTGTCTTACCGATGTCCAGAATTTCATGTACAATAACAGCCTTACTTATCATTACATTCTGCAAGGTTGTGCTGCTGTTTAAAAATTAATCACATGCTCACTTAACCTCCTGCACACACAGTTCCATTTGCAATAATTAGAACAGCCATGCCTCCTAAATGACTTTATTTCTGCACTTATCCTAGCTGTTATCTTCTACAGTCATTCTTTTAGACTACATCACCTATTTTTCTACAGGGTATTTATATTATATATTCTCTTCTAGCATGTCTTGTTATAAGAAGTATAGCTTCTGAGATGTGCACTTTGTATAGATATTCACATTACTGTATATTACTTCTGCCTAAGCTTGGATATAAAACAGGCAGTTATGTTGACAATATGGAAAGAACAAATGATTAGCAAATCTAAAGTATAAAAAGAAACAAAAATGAACTGCCAAGCATTAAAGGTGGGTTAATTTACACTTCTATTTGCTTTTCACCATTGCTTGTGCATTTCACACTGTATTTCTGTCACTATAGTTCAATACTTCTGATGATTTTATTGTTTAAGCATATTTTATCATTATCTCATATTCTGTCACACTGTCATCAGGTAATACTTGTAAATGTGACACACTTGGCTATGTAGCTGTGAGGATTTCTAGCTTTTAATTATGTCATCAACCACAACAAGAATGTATTTAATTAGCTAAATAAGGGGTGCCTGTTTAGCAATTAAGAAAGGAATAAAGAAACATGCATAAATAAGAATATCTGCAGCAATAATTAGCCATTATTTCATAAAGAAGTGAACATTTGTCTCTTTAGTGTATATTTTAATAAAGCAAGGATTTATAGTAGTAAAAAATCCAAGTGACAGGTGAGCCAAACTTGCAGGAGACCAAAAGAAAAGTAATCCACTCTTCTATCCACTTAACGCAGGTTTATTAAAAATACTACAGCGTTTTCGCTACTGCGACCCAGTAGCTTCTTCAGAGTAAAAGACATGAAACAGCGCCAAATTTTGAAATTTAAAAAGAAGTGAGGTCGCACAGAAACGTCACTTCTGGGTTTCTTTAAAGAGAAACTCTAAAGAACAAACCGGTACTTAATATGTTTGCCACAAGTGTTATAAAATAAAAATAGACGATCTAAATAATTACTAAACATGTAAAGAACTAAAATGTATTTTTAAAAATACATAAAAATAAAAATTGTGAATACTAAAACTATTAAATCACCTTAAACTTTTAAGTTTCAAAATGCAAGAAATATTGTAATTTTCATTTAGACCCGGAAAACTGAATGCTTCAAGTTTCAATTGCCATTCCAATTCGAGTGTTTCTAAAAGTAAATACACTGGGCCTCCCCTGATATTATAAGGGATATGATCAATAGCTATAAAGTGGAAAGAGTGCCCTACATTATTCTAATATGTTTGGCTAGAGCATTCTCTGTTTTGTTTTTTCTAATTGCATATATATGTTGGTAAATTCTCTCTTTAAATTTATGGTCCGTTTTACCAACATAATAAGCTGGGCAACAGTCACAAGTAGCTAGATAAACAATAGATTTTGTTTCACAACTCACTTTATAATTAATATTGTATTTAATACCCCTGATAGTAAATGTATTTCCTGTTCGTAAAAAACTGCACCAATTACAGTGTCCACACAAAAATGTGCCTTTCTGTCTCAAAAATGAATCATTTACCTTGTTTCTTTCAAGAAATGTCTTAAGGTTGTTACCTTTTCTGTAAACAACTGAAGGTGTACTCCCTCATTTCTCAAATAATTGACTATTACTACTAATAAAAAAACAATTTTTAGTAATAACAGACCGGATTTGATAAGAGTCGGCACTATATGTGGTAATAAAACTAGTGGGAGGCTTCTGTGCAGTGCTTGTAGTTAATGAAATAGACTCAACTGTCAACGGAGAAAATGAAGTAGAATGTAATAAAACTTCTGTAGCAATAAACAAATCGTGGTGTAATAAAGGTTTATAAAAGCCTATCATGCGTTTAGATTTGACTTCTTGTAAAAGGTCAGTCAATAAGGACTGAGGGTAATCATGGCTGGAAAACATCTCCATCAAGAGGTCACATTCAATGTTAAAGTGGAGGTCAGTACTACACATTCTCACTGCCCTGATGAGCTGACCCTTCACGATGGAACGTTTCTGATGAAAGGGATGTGAACTGGAGAAGTGGAGGAATGAATTGCAATAAGTTGGTTTTCTGTAGATAGAAGAAACAAAACAATCATTCACTAAATCTTTCTCCAGTTTTACATCCAGATAGTCAATCTCTAATGAAGAAAATTGGTATGCGAACTTGAAGAAACTAGTGGTATTGTTAAAATATTCGACCAAGGCAAAAGCTTCCTCTTCTGTCCCCTTAAATAAGATGAAAATATCATCAAGGTATCTAGTGTAGAAGATCATCTGGTGACTAAAAGAAATGTTGTTTAAAACAAATTGTTTTTCCCAATGTGCAACAAATGCATTGGCTACACTAGCACCACAAGGGGACCCCATGGCAATACCCTGTTTTTGAAGATAAAATCGTCCGTCAAAAAGAAAAAAGTTGGAAGATAAAATGATCTCTAACAATTCAGAAACAATGTCGATTTCATTCTTAGTAGCACCCAGATTGTCCATAAAAAGTGTAATCCATTCAATAGCCTCAAGGTGTGGGATTGAGGTGTAAAGGTCAACCACATCTATAGTGAGGAAATTGACCGAGTTATCAAAAGGAAAGTTGTTAATTTTACTTAAAAAGACCAAGAGTCTTTACAAATACTTGAGATGTCCTTTAGGTACTTAGAAAGAATATTGTCGACTAGGCGTGCACAGGGATGTGTCATAGATGATCTACCATCAACCAAAACCCTCATAGGGGGGTTGTATAAGTTTGGGAATGCCAAAAGTCACGGGAACTTTAGGAGAGGATATATCTATAAAATTGTAGGTGTCGAGGTCTATCTTACCCAAAAGGAACAAATCCCTAAAATAGCCCCTATTTCTGGAATATGCCTTATTCATTTCATTTAAAGACGAAGGAGCGTAAGCTGGGTTATCCAAAGCTGCAAGCATTTTTTCTTTATATTCAAAGTTGTCAAAAATTACTAAGCCGCCTCCTTTGTCTGGCTTTAGTACTCTAACTGAGAGACTACATAAGTTGTGTAAAGCAGTCATCTGTTCTCTTGATGTGTTAGCTTTCTTCTGTCTAAAAGAGAAACTATTAGTTTTATGTAGGTGTCTAAGGTCAAGTTCACAAGACCTTCACAAGATCACAAGATAATTTATCTAGCACGTTCAATCCATCTTTACACCCTGATTTATCTATGTTTGAAAGAGCTTGTGAACTTGACCTTAGACACCTACATAAAACTAATAGTTTCTCTTTTAGACAGAAGAAAGCTAACACATCAAGAGAACAGATGACTGCTTTACACAACTTATGTAGTCTCTCAGTTAGAGTACTAAAGCCAGACAAAGGAGGCGGCTTAGTAATTTTTGACAACTTTGAATATAAAGAAAAAATGCTTGCAGCTTTGGATAACCCAGCTTATGCTCCTTCGTCTTTAAATGAAATGAATAAGGCATATTCCAGAAATAGGGGCTATTTTAGGGATTTGTTCCTTTTGGGTAAAATAGACCTTGACACCTACAATTTTATAGATATATCCTCTCCTAAAGTTCCCGTGACTTTTGGCATTCCCAAAATTCATAAAAACTTATACAACCCCCCTATGAGGGTTTTGGTTAATGGTAGATCGTCTATGACACATCCCTGTGCATGCCTAGTCGACAATATTCTTGGTCTTTTTTAAGTAAAATTAACAACTTCCCTTTTGATAAATCGGTCAATTTCCTCACTATAGATGTGGTTGACCTTTACACCTCAATCCCACACCTTGAGGCTATTGAATGGATTACACTTTTTATGGACAATCTGGGTGCTACTAAGAATGAAATCGACATTGTTTCTGAATTGTTAGAGATCATTTTATCTTCCAACTTTTTTCTTTTTGACGGACGATTTTATCTTCAAAAACAGGGTATTGCCATGGGGTCCCCTTGTGGTGCTAGTGTAGCCAATGCATTTGTTGCACATTGGGAAAAACAATTTGTTTTAAACAACATTTCTTTTAGTCACCAGATGATCTTCTACACTAGATACCTTGATGATATTTTCATCTTATTTAAGGGGACAGAAGAGGAAGCTTTTGCCTTGGTCGAATATCTTAACAATACCACTAGTTTCTTCAAGTTCACATTCCAATTTTCTTCATTAGAGATTGACTATCTGGATGTAAAACTGGAGAAAGATTTAGTGAATGATTGTTTTGTTTCTTCTATCTACAGAAAACCAACTTATTGCAATTCATTCCTCCACTTCTCCAGTTCACATCCCTTTCATCAGAAACGTTCCATCGTGAAGGGTCAGCTCATCAGGGCAGCGAGAATGTGTAGTACTGACCTCCACTTTAACACTGAATGTGACGTCTTGATGGAGATGTTTTCCAGCCGTGATTACTTTCAGTCCTTATTGACTGACCTTTTACAAGAAGTCAAATCTAAATGCATGATAGGCTTTTATAAACCTTTATTACACCACGATTTGTTTATTGCTACAGAAGTTTTATTAGATTCTACTTCATTTTCTCCGTTGACAGTTGAGTCTATTTCATTAACTACAAGCACTGCACAGAAGCCTCCAACTAGTTTTATTACCACATATAGTGCCGACTCTTATCAAATCCGGTCTGTTATTACTAAAAATTGTTTTTTTATTAGTAGTAATAGTCAATTATTTGAGAAATTAGGGAGTACACCTTCAGTTGTTTACAGAAAAGGTAACAACCTTAAGACATTTCTTGAAAGAAACAAGGTAAATGATTCATTTTTGAGACAGAAAGGCACATTTTTGTGTGGACGCTGTAATTGGTGTAGATTTTTTACAAACAGGAAATACATTTACTATCAGGGGTATTAAATACAATATTAATTATATAGTGAATTGTGAAACAAAATCTGTTGTTTATCTAGCTACTTGTGACTGTTTCCCCGCTTATTATGTCGGTAAAGCGGACAGTAAATTTAAAGAGAGAATTTACCAACATATATATGCAATTAGAAAATTCATTTTTGAGACAGAAAGGCACATTTTTGTGTGGACGCTGTAATTGGTGTAGTTTTTTACGAACAGGAAATACATTTACTATCAGGGGTATTAAATACAATATTAATTATATAGTGAATTGTGAAACAAAATCTGTTGTTTATCTAGCTACTTGTGACTGTTGCCCCGCTTATTATGTCGGTAAAACGGACAGTAAATTTAAAGAGAGAATTTACCAACATATATATGCAATTAGAAAAAACAAAACAGAGAATGCCCTAGCCAAACATATTAGTAACAATGTAGGGCACTCTTTCCACTTTATAGCTATTGATCATATCCCTTATAATATCAGGGGAGGCCCAGTGTCTTTACTTTTAGAAACACGCGAATTGGAATGGCAATTGAAACTTGAAGCATTCAGTTTTCCAGGTCTAAATGAAAATTGCAACATTTCTTGCATTTTGAAACTTAAAAGTTTCTTAAGGTGATTTAATAGTTTTAGTATACACAATTTTTTATTTTTATGTATTTTTAAAAATACACTTGTATACAGTGATTAAGTTGTATGTTAGTTCTTTACATGTTTAGTAATTATTTAGATCGTTTATTTTTATTTTATAATACTTGTGGCAAACATAATAAGTATTGGTTTGTTCTTTAGAGTTTCTCTTTAAGGAAACCCAGAAGTGACGTTTCTGTGTGACCTCACTTATTTTTAAATTTCAAAATTTGGCACTGTTTCATGTCCTTTACTCTGAAGAAGCTACTGAGTCGCAGTAGCGAAAACGCTGTAGTATTTTTAATAAACCTGCGTTAAGTGGATAGAAGAGTGGATTACTTTTCTTTTGGTCTCCTGCAAGTTTGACTCGCCTGTCACTTGGATTTTTTACTTGTTTGTTTATTTTTCATGTTTAAAAGTATTTATAGTAGGAATCAATACTTTTTACTCTGTGCCATCCACATTTCTTTCATGTCATGGCTGCTTAAGCAATGTGGCCAATTTTAAAAATAGTACATATATATATATCTATATATATATATATATATATATATATATATATATATATATATATATATATATATATATATAATTATGACCCTATTATTAGGAAGGGTATGGAGGCCAACTGTAGAGATCTTACTAATAGAGCATCCGTGAGTAAAGAATCTTGGAGTATTGGAAACATTTTCATTTGACAATAGGGAACTTCACCTTACTTCGATCCCCAAGTATTGGGTTCTGTTTCATAGTCTTTCTCAGCATCTAACAATAGGGTTTTACATTACTCACTTGATGCTTTAAATATTCACATCATTTGTAAAAACTGGTTTATATTACACTGTGATGAGAACTTGAAACCTTTTTTTAGTAATGCACCAACAATTAATTTTAAGAATCGACCAGATTTGAAGAATATTCTTGAAAGACCTCTTAGGGGCTTATGTAATGGCTCACTTATGACTTATAAGTGTGGCTGCTGTCATCAATGCTCCTCTATAAAGGAGTTCAGTGCTTCTATTTTCGGAAACATTTCTAGGTGGATGGTCAAGGGAAGGTATAACTGTGTTGCCAACAAGGCTGTGCACATGTCTAGATGCTGTATAAAAAATGATAATTTTAATAAAAGA
This sequence comes from Protopterus annectens, assembly GCF_019279795.1. Classification (NCBI taxonomy): domain Eukaryota; kingdom Metazoa; phylum Chordata; order Ceratodontiformes; family Protopteridae; genus Protopterus; species Protopterus annectens. The sequence goes on along the minus strand of NC_056747.1, from coordinate 552,449,575 downwards.
ATTACCAGCATGTACACAGCATTTTGAAATGATGACAAGAATGTGTTGGTTAAACATGCTGCTTGCTGCCACAATGTCTCTATGTTCTAATTTTATATCCTAGAGAAAATTGATGTAGCAGCTTTTTCTAGGGAATGGAAAAATAAATTATTACATCATGAAATAATTTGGCAATTGAGACTGGATACTATGAAATTCCAGGATTAAATGATGCAATTTCCATTACCAGTGAGTTGAAATTAAAAACATCAAAGCTTTAAAAAACTTAATGCATTTTTGGTTGCTGACCTTAAGTTGTTTGGACTCTGGCTGGTTTTATTTGGGAGGTGATAATCACTGGATATAAGCAGCAATTCTACATTCTGATTGGTAGGGACTTTTGATTGGTTCTTTGTTACTTCTGATTAACATTTTTTCATCTTATTGGTGCCAATTCAGCATAAACCCATTGGTTGGATTTTCCAGTGAGAGTTTAACCATTAGATGAAAGTAGTATTGTAGCATTCAGACTTGGAAAGACTTAAGCTTGGTTCTTTTTTTCACAACTTATTTGCATTTTTTATCTGAGTGGTGCTTATTTTGTCAACCTGATTGGTTCTGCTATGGGAAGGGATGTTTATTCACAATTTTTAAAGCTTGTCTTTTCAGTTTTACTCATGGTTCTGAAGATGTCTTATTGACTAAAAATGCACAACCACGTGTTGTTTTTAATGTGGACCTTCATTAAACTTCCATTTTCAATTGCTAACTGGTTTTGTTATATTATAGCATGGGCTTTCACTAAGAGCCTAAAACCAAGAGATTCCCACACCTACTTTCCAAATAATTTTCCAGCTTTCCTCTGTGAAGGACAGCTGTGTGACTTAATCTGATTTTCCATTCCCTTTGCCATTTCCACATCTTCCCAGGAGATAGGGTTCCCAAAATTATATTGATTTGTTCATCATTTCAGCAAGTCACACTGATCATAGTGTTTTATAAATTTTGAGGTTTGGAAGTTCATAGGATCATAGGAGATTACTAGGCTGTCGACCCAGAAGCTATTTCAAGCCTAGCTGTTTCATCCCAATATAATACCATAGAAATGTTAGTCAGTATCCAAGATTGCATTTAGCAATGGCTTCCCATGTCCAGGAGGGTTATGGATGCTATTTCTGCTAAGAATTTATGGTCCCCCATCTATTTGTCCAGGTTCCTCTTGAACAATGTAGCATATTCCAAAGATGCAGCAGTCGCTAGGAGATAAATCTGTCCCACCAACATTTCCTATTTAAGTCACAGGCCATACTTAAGTCCCTAGAACAGGTAGCCATAGTCCAGTTTGATTTATGGATATGCAGCAAGTCCATTAGGTTTGGGTCTGAGATTGCTTTGTAAGCCAGGCATAAGTCTCCCCTAAGAAGTATATATGATACAGAGTATAATGACAGGGACTTTTGTTGGTCTGTATATGGCATGTGCTAGAGTCCCTTGCTCATCTTAGTTAGAAACCTCTGAGGTCAGGCTTATGGGTCTGTAATTCTCCACATGGGTTTCTAGGCCACCTTTGTGAAGGGGAATAACTGTTGCTGATCTCTATTCTGCAGGAACAAAGCCTGTGTTTAGACTATGATTGAAAAGGGTACTTAACAGTGATGCTAGTTCATGTTTCAGCTTGTTTAGAAGACAGGCTGGGATGCCGTCTAGTCCCATAGAGGTTATGCTTTTTGCCTTGTGCAAGGCTTTGTATGACCTGTTCTTTAGATATGTGGGGTGTGGGGGGTTGGGGGAAGGTTTGTGATATGTTTGAAGGGGATAAGTGAGTAACATTTTATGCCAAACCTATCTGCTAGCAGATTTGATATCTAAATGGGGTCAGTGTGTGCAATATCATTGGTCACTAGTTCTGCACATGCATGGTCCCTATCTTCTAGGCTATGTATGTAGCTGTAAAAGGCCTTATGGCTATCTTTGGCTGTGTTTGCTAATTATTTTTTCAAAGAAGCCCTTAGAGGATTTGACAAGTTGTCTTATTTGCCTGTTGAGGCTAAGGAGGGTGCTTTTCCATTGTTGGAGTCTTGCCTTTGTTTTCTTGGACAGCAACATTTTATGTTTATTTAACGTTTGTTGATGCTGGATGTTCACCTTGGCAGCTTGCTTTCACTTGGGGCTCTGGCCTTGATTCTTTCGGGTACAGCTGAGTCTATACACATATGCAACTGATTGTACAGGGCTGTAGTGTAAGCTTCAGTGTAGTTACCACTTCCAGCTGGGAAAGGGGCTCGGAATGCATTTATACCTTCACCTAGGAGGGAATAGTTGGACTTGGTGAAGTTTTTTGGTGTGATTTCACCCACTGTGAATTCTGGTGTTAGTGTTAGCTCAAAGGTGACTGATTCGTGGTCAGATTTAACAAATGAGGGTCTGACAGTTACGGTAGTGCATGTGTATTCACGTTAGTGAGGACAAGATCTAGTATGTTTGTTCATCTTGATGGGCTATGAACAACTTGCTCCAGGGCATTTGAGTTAACAAGGTCAAGGAACTTTTGTGCTAGCCTGTTAGGGCTCGGATAGGTTTCCCAGTTGATGGTGGGATAATTGAAATTCCCCAAAACAGAGTGTTCAGTAATATTTGGATTGTCTCCAGTTTGGTCAAGTAGGTTTCATTTGTATCATGACTCATGGAGGGGATCTATAACTGGCTATGACTTGAACGGGGGTCATACCCACCATAACCTGAACTTGGAGTAACTCCATGGAGTTGTCCAGTTTAACTAGATGGGAGGTGAATGTATCTATAATATAGATAGAAACATTGTCCCCTTTGGTGCTCACATGTTCATTTTGTGGTCTGAAGGTGTGGAAGGCATTGTAGCCTTGCAAGGCCAGGGTACTCTCTGAGGCCCTGAACCAGGTTTCTGTGACTGAACAGACATCTACATCTTTCAGTGATAGAAAACACATGACCACTTTTGTGGAGGTTCTCTTAAAATATCTGCCCAAACAACAGAGATTTCTGAGGCACAAACGCAAGCAACCATCCCATCCAAGCATAACCCACAAGACACATAGCCCTCACAACCAGTGTGCCATTCAAGCTAAGCCCCTAAGGCAGAACAATGTACCAAACACATCAGTCATAGGTGACTCAATTGTAAGGCACACTGATGTCCCACTCACTAGGCTGAATAAGGAGAAAGTCACGGTCAGCTGCCTGTCAGGTGTCAGGATTCACCTCATAACTCATGCACTTGGGTCTCTCCACAGGAAGTACAAATGTGACTCCATCATCATATGAGTTGGTGTGAATGACCTAAGATGTACCTCCCTGGACTACATGAAGAGAGACAGGGAGGAGCTTTCTGATCCTGTAGCCCAGGCAGGTATGACCCTAGCCTTGAGTAGCATCCTACCGTCACCAAGAATGATACAGCAGTACAAGAAGAAAATGATTGACTTCAGGAATTGGCTAAGTTTCTGGTGTTATTCAAAGGGGGTCCAGTATCTGTCTGCTTGAGATGACATGACAGACAGACCTCAATGCCTTGCCAGAGATGGCTTGCATCTGTCAACCCTGGGATTCCGGATACTAGCCAAGTCCCTCCCTGGACTACATGAAGAGAGACAGGGAGGAGCTTTCTGATCCTGTAGCCCAGGCAGGTATGACCCTAGCCTTGAGTAGCATCCTACCGTCACCAAGAATGATACAGCAGTACAAGAAGAAAATGATTGACTTCAGGAATTGGCTAAGTTTCTGGTGTTATTCAAAGGGGGTCCAGTATCTGTCTGCTTGAGATGACATGACAGACAGACCTCAATGCTTTGCCAGAGATGGCTTGCATCTGTCAACCCTGGGATTCCGGATACTAGCCAAGGCCCTTGCCACCACTTTAATATCTTTTTTAGGCAGTGCCCTGAAGACAAATTTACCACCATAACATCTGCTAGTAAATGCATCCTAAGGGTTATGCTACTCAACGTTAGAAGTCTAAACCTCAAAATGCACTCGCTCAATTCACTCCTCAAACTGGAGAACATCAACATCTGTGCAGTAACAGAGACCTGGTTCAAGGCTCCTGAGAGCACCCCTGCACTACCAGGTTACAATGCATATCACCCCTTTCAGATCCAAAATCTAAACCATAGCCCTAAGGGATGTGATGACCGAACCCCCAAAGGCGGAGGTGTATCTATCTTCAAAAAGATACATACACCTCCAGACTTATTGCCCAACATAACACATCACAAATACTTCAGGTACAGTTATCATTGGACAAACCTGCAGTCCATGTTGTAGCCTGCTACAGATCTTTCACAATGTCCCAGGACTCCCATTCTGCATTCCTGGATACTCTGGAAAACATCAAGGTCCAGCCTAATACTCTTATTCTGGGAGACTTTAACTACCCCTTTATTAGTTGGAACAACTACTCCTGCTCCAACTCTTTTGCCCAATGTCTCCTGGAATTCATCAACTCCAATGCCTTGGACCAACTCATCCTCACCCCCACTAGGGGAAATAACATTCTTGACCTAGTCATTGCAAACATGGGTGACCGCTGCTCTACTCCTTTGATAAACCCCTCTCTGGTCAGATCCAACCACAAGTTAATCATCATTGATATCCAAATCCCACCCCCACCCCTGAAAAAGGAAACCACAGTGAAAAACGTCTCCAAAGCTAATTTTGAGCTTCTAAGGACAGAAGTGGCAAGCTTCACATCATCCATAGAAATGGTGAATGGGAGTATGGCTGCCAAATCATACACCTAGGCACTGTATGAGCACTTACACAGTTGCATAGATAGAGCCATGCCAAACAGAACCAAGATGCTCTCCTCTAAAAAAAGGAAGCCAATCTGGTGGACCCCTGCCATTAACAAACTCTACATCAGGAAGAAAAAACTGTTGCAGAAAAGGGTAAAGTCCGATGACTGGACAAATTCCCTTGGAAAACTCAGTAAAAAACTCAGATCCCTCATCAAATCTACCACAGCTAATTATGAAAGCAAAATTGTAAACAGATAGTATGGACAACCACAAGGCATTTTTTAGTTATGTCAAGAATCTACATAATAATACGCAGATTTGCTCTGAGCTACAGCACAACAGTACCACTTATAATGAACCAACTGATATTGCCAATATCTTGGCAGACAGGTTTAGTGCAAACCTTACTCCCCCATCAAACCCCAAAGGGCCCAGCCACATAACCGAGGAATACTAACTCCTTATTATCACGACTGCACAAGTAGAAACCGCATTGAACAAAGTTAAGAATACAGCTTCCATGGGACCAGATAATATACTGGGTTGTGTCCTAAATGATCTACAAAAAGAACTGGCACCACACCTGAGTGTCCTGCTCAACTATAGCCTCAGGTCTGGCTTTGTCCCCATTGAATGGTGCACTGCTACAGTCATCCCACTCCACAAAGGCGGTGCGATTACTGACCCTGGGAATTACTGCCCCATCAGCTTGATGAGCCTGATGTGTAAGGCTATAGAACATATTATTATGGATCTTATAAATAAGGATATAAGGAACATTCAAACCCTGGACCCCATGCAGTTTAGGTATGTGAAAGGCAGATCATGTCTGCTCAATCTGATAGACTTCTTCGAAGCTGTCACCAGAGTGGTAGATGAAGGCAAGGCTGTCCACACAGCCTACCTTGATTTAGCCAAAGCCTTTGACACCATCCCACACTCTGGAATCATTGATAGGCTCACTAATCTGGGCATTAACCTGTACATAACTAGATGGGTTGCTAACTGGCTCACTGACAGAACCCACATGGTGAAAGTAGCTGACTCAAAATCTGACTACCGGGCAGTTACATGTGGAGTCCCACAGGGGTTGGTTCTGGGTCCTCTTCTGTTTGTTTCTTTTTTTCTTTGTTTCTCTAAGGTTCAAGCCAACACCAAGGGACTTTGGTTAACCAAATTCATGGATGACTGCAAACTGGGAGCTATTATTGATTCTCAAGCTGATGTGGACATCCTACAAAAAGGCCTAACAGAAACCAATGACTGGTGCCAAAACCATGGCCTTAGGCTCAATGCCAAAAAATGCATCATCATTCCCTTCGGGAAAAACACGGTGCCCACAAACTACCATACTGAAGGGAACCCACTTAACTCTGAAGGTGTTATAAGGGATCTAGAGACACATGTAGATAGCAATCTCTTCTTCGACAACCACGTCACCACTGTAGTTAGGAAGTCCTTCTACGTGGCACATCTCATCACAAAAGGTTTCTCATCCAGGAAAAAAGAAGTCATTATCTCTCTCTACTCGGTCCTCATTAGACCCACTATAGAGTACAATGCCCCATTTGGCATGTACCTCACTAGACACCTCCAACAACAGGAAAAGCTACAGAAGTTCCTCACTAAGAGGATCTTAGGACTCAAACATGTGCCTTATGCAGATAGACTTAAAAGACTTAAAATTTATTCTGTCTCATATCGCCTACTTAGAGGCGATCTCTGTTTGACATACCGAGCCATTTCTAACTCAGTTTTGCTAGACATGCTTCATCTGAAAAAATCCCAGTCCCTCCATGCTACTCATTTCAAAGACCTTAACCTTATCACAACATTAAATAGAACCTGCTGAAGGGATAGGTTCCTAATTCAGAGACTTCCAATACTCTGGAATAAACTCCCTATTCGCGTCACGCAGAGCACCTCATTGGCTTTCTTCAAGAGAAGTCTTGATGAGTGGATGGGAAGTAGGAAATTCACCTCAGGGATAACTTCAATTGCATCACTAGATAGGGGCACAGGGAACTAATGTCTGGTAAGCCAGATGACTGGGAACACTATTGGGCTAGGCTTGCATTGGCTCTGGGGCCGTTAGCCTAGTACTTACCTATGAACTTAAGTGCTTCCAGGGTGTGCAGTTTTTGGTTTAAGCTCCTAGCGTTTAGCAGCATGACCCTTATTTTGTTATGATTTGCAAATTTCACAATGGTAAGTTGGTTTTCAAGACCTTGCCTAAAAAAGGCACTATGGGGAACACAAGCCTTTGCCAGCAGCTGAAAGCCTAGAGGTGCCAGGTGGAAACAGTCTCTGCAAAGCAGCGAGGTTTGTCGACCATGGCTAACAGGAACTGGTCTCCTTTGAATGACACCAAAAACTAAGCCAATGATTGAAATCAATAATTTTTTGTTTATACTGTAGCACCATTCTAGGTGAGGGTAGTATGCTGCTCAAGGCTAGGGACATACCTGCCTGGGACATGTACTCAGAGAGTTCAGTCATGTCTCTCTTCATATAGTCCAGTGAGGTACATTTCAGGTTGTTCACTCCAACATGAATTGTGACAGAATCATACTGGTACTTGTTGCTAAGAGACCTAAGTGCATGCATGATCTGACGAAACCTGGCACTGGACAGGCAGCTGACTGTGACTTTCTCCTTATCCAACCCGGTGAGTGGGACATCCATGTGTCTCACTATTCAGTCTCCAATGACAAGAAAATTTGGTTTTTGAATGTTATGCCTTACAGCTTAGGTAGGTGAAACACTGGTGTTGATATGCATCATAGGTGCTGTGGGAATTGTTTTAGTTGTAGCAATCTTGTTTTTCTGGAGGTCTCTGTTGTCTTGGTAGGTTTTCTGACAGAACCTCTGCTTATGTTGATTTTTTGTGTTAGATGCATACTATGTGTATCAGTAGTTGTACTATGTGCGTGCCTAGTGGTCGGTGGGTTGACAACCTCTCCCATGTTATGTTTTGAGTGCAAGAGTGCATGAATTAAAGATTCTTGGTGTAGATACATCTCTCACACTCTGTACTAGAGTGAGTTATTAGTAGAGGGTTGTCAGTATACATAAGGCAATTACTACACTGCCTCAAGAGACCCAAGTCAACAAGGTTGGCAGGAGAAACAAGGGTGGTCCAACTGTCCATAATGTTAGGGTGAAGAACTGTTATCACTAAGGGGGGCTTTTAAGGATCGATCAAGGATGAGCTCAGTGGATGGATATTTCTGCCTGGGTTTTGTTTTTTTTTTTGGTAGTTTAATAGGTTTCAGCTCACTAGCAGTATTTCTTTGAATGGGAAACTATTAAAGATGAGGGCTACACCAATGTGCTACAGCTGTATTTAAGGAAAAAAAACTGTTGAATTATTCTGGCTGGCTATGGCATTACATTTCGTGGCAGTGCATGGTGCTGCATGATGCACCAACAAGCAGAAACCTGCTCAAATGCAGGGTGTAAATACCAGAAGCTAAAACCTTGAAAACTACATTAAAAAGGTTCAAATGGACAAATGAGGTTGCTTACTCCAAGCCCTAGACCAATCACCCTTCACCAGACAGGTTCCAATTAGCACAATTCTCACACTAGAGTGCAGAAAGGCTCCTTCTAATCCAATATGGCCTGGAAAACATACTCAGAACAAACAGCCACTACTAACAGACCCAGATGCAGCAAACCTGTGTCTGGACTATGCCACAGCTACTAGCTACCCTAGTTTCAGTGGGAACCACAAGAGAATGTTTAACACGGCAGAAAAATAGAAGTGAGACACTAAAAAAAACATTTAAAACAACAGAAAATCAGCAAGGAGACTCTAAAGAATGTTAGGTACTTTTCCGTTATCGAGGCAACAGTCGAAATGCGCGCATGTATACAAAACATAGAACCAGCAAGGTCAAACAACATATCTTTTAGAAAAATTATGTTCCTCATTTGCAGTCTGTCTAGTATTAGTGCAGGCTATCAAGTGCTATAATAGAAATTAACTGCCATTACTTCTGCCCCAACAATGAAAGAGATAACAGTTTGCTCGCCATACGTGCATCGTCCTGTGTATGCAGGATCGGCGTTTATAGGGCTGCAGTCTATCAGGTGACTTTAACTCCATATTGCTAGCAGAAAAAAAAGGAAGATATTAGGTATCGGCAGGACAATGTTGGTCTCAAAAAACAAGATAATCAACACCAAGAATTAGTACAGTATTACAAGTATCAGTGACTCACTATTTGCTTCAAGGGAAAATGGAAACTAATGTTACAGTAAACACACGTAAGAAGAATGGATGGCAACCACAGAAGAACTGATTCCAAATTTTAAAAAAATCTATATAGATATATATGTGTATCTGTAGGACAGTGGCAGTTTCATTGTCAGTCTAACCAACAAAAGCAGACACAAAAAAAAGTTTCAGACTACAACCCTTACGTGTCTGCTAGCAGCTTTCACCTGAAATAAAAAAAGTCACCCTCCATTCATCACAATCAGAAAACATGTTATTATTTTTGTAAAATACACATCATATGTATATATAGCACTGAGCAACAGTAGAAAGAACTGTAGAAAGGAGTTTCGTGGAAATTATGTCATGTCTTAGACAAGAACTGGTTAAAGAACTGTTAATGTAAAAATTGCCAACTATTCAAAATGAAGACTTACGAGGAAATACAGTGTCAGACCACCAGGTATGACAGACGTCTGTTACAGTGAAAATGACATAAAGACATATGAAGTGAACCAACATCTGTTAAACCTTGTTGGGTCTGTGTTCTCTGCACATTCGCAGCTCAGAGACCGCATTTTCATTGTTGCCCTGATAACTGAAAAGTACCGAATGTTTTATACAGCTAAGAAGTCAATTATTTTAACACTGCTTGGTGGGAAAACCAGAACAAGCAGAGCAGATTGCTTTGCAACAGCAAAAATACCAGCAAATTCTTAACAGTGAAAATAGCAGAGAGTTTTGTAAACAGTGAGAACAGGAATACAATTCAATTTAACAGGCACAGTAAGGCAGGCAATTGCAGTACAACAGTGTAGACTAGTACACAGTAAATAGATACAGTATAATAGTAGGTGGCAGGCAATAAAAAAGTGCAGCAAATAGTATAAATAAGCAAAAAAAGAAAAAAAAAACACGCAACTTAAGGTTTTTGGTAAGCTCAGAAGCCTCTACTCATCTGGTATCTCAGCTCACACTTGTGGCTGGTAACCCACCTCAGTTCAGCTTGGTACAAACAGGTTGTGAACTTTCCAGAATCCTGGATATTATAAAATGCAATAGGTAAAGATAAAAGTGCATTTGTTTAAAATGTACTTGAACAGTGCTCAGCTATATTCAACACAGTGTTACAGTAAAATATATATAAATTGTTGATGCCAAAGCATTTTTTGTGTAGGCGGTTTCAGACCTTATTTTAAGTGTAATAATTACTTAGATCAGCATGAAATTCAGACAAATCCTGGAACTTGGTTTCCTTGAGTTCTGAAGAAATGAGAGTTCCTGAAATTTGAAATTTTAGAAGTCAGCATTCATCATATTTTGTATTTCTTCCTATTTTTACTACTTGTAAAATTGGTTTGCTTTACTGAGTATTCTGTACTTTAAATCTGTTTCATCGTTGCATAAATAAATATGCACTAAAATTAAAATGGCATCAGAGTAATGATTAGAAGCAATGGAAAAACACTGTTGATTTGCAGTTCTGTAACTGATTACATGAGACTGCAATTTTTTTAGCAACCGGAGGTTATAGCCTATCAACAACTGACACAAGACTGGAATTAATAGAGATGACCTAGGAGAGAATGTGGAAAACTACAGGAAAACACCAGGAAATTTAAAGCAGTGCTGAAGTAACTGTATTTGTTACGGTGGTAAGGTCCTAAGAAACATTTCTCTAAGACCAAGCTATAAAGTGTAACTCAATAAAACAACAAAAGTCAGTGGCCACAAAATAGATTGTTAGTACAAAAGCATTTACAAAAAGGCCTTAAAAACATGATGGAAGAAAGTGCGGAAACACTGAAAAAGCCACTGCCTTTATGCATAGAATCAACATGGGGGTAGCCATGAACACAGACAGAGGTATTGTGGTAGAAAACCAGCATACTAAAAGTTCTAAATAGTATCAGTAATGCTACAGTGATATAGCAGACAAAATCCTGCTGACAACTGTCAACTTGAAACATAAGGCACATAAAGGACACATGTCCAAATCACAGACAAAATACACATCACTTAACTAAATGTGCTACATTAAGTAAATCGAAGACCCGCACACCACAACCACAGTGATCTAACACTTGACTATAATATGCCAATAACAATATATTATTAATAATACAGAGCTTTGATAAAACATGCAATGGCCATGTATATGCAGCAAACTGTTAGATATATGCTGGCTGACATGGCAAATGTTCATAGGTTCATAGGTTCATAGGTTCAAACTAGGCTATCTGCCCTAGGGCATTTATAAGCCTAGCCAGAATGTGTTTGGCTTTTGCCACCCATTTTAAATTTATTTTGCTATGCCCTTTTTCGAGGTTAGTATACTGTGCCTCTGTCTAACAGTGACACAGAAGTGATACCTGGGGTAAACCTACGATCTCCCATCCACTCATCAAGATTCCTCTTGAAGAGAGTCAATGAGGGACTCTGCCTAACCTGGACTGGGATTTTATTCCAGAGTGAAGGGAGCCTTTGGGTTATGAATCTGTCCCTCCAGCATGTCCTATTTATTTCAGTGCTGAGGTTCAAGTCTCGAGCACGTAGCTCGATGGGATTTGGATTTTCTGAGGTGCAGCATGTCCATTAATTCCGGGTTGGACATGGCTTTATACATCAGGCACAGATCGCCTCTGAGCAGGCGGTATGCCACTGAGTAGAGCTGGAGTTTCTTTAACCTGGCAGCATATGGCATCTGTTTGAGCCCTTTGATCCTCTTGGTGAGGTACTTTTGGGGTCTTTCCAGTTGCTGCAGGTGTCTGGTAAGGTACATCCCAAAAGGGGCATTGTACTCAATTATGGGCCTGATGAGGGATGAGTAAAGAGGCACGATGACCTCCCCTGATCTAGATGTGAATCCCTTCATGATTAGGTGGGCTATATAAAATGTTTTTCTAACTACTTTGGCCACGTGGTTGCCAAATGAGAGATTGCTATCAACTTGGGTCCCCAGGTCCCTAATTACTTCTTCTGTACTTAATGGATTACCACCTATGTGGTAATTTGTGGGCACTTTGTTTTTGCCAAAGGGGATGACTATACACTTTTTGGCATTTAGCTTGAGGCCATGGCTCTGGCACCAGTTGTCTGTTTCTATGAGGCCCTTTTGGAGGATGCTTGTGTCGGCTGGAGAGTCGATTATGGCGCCCAGTTTGCAGTCATCTGCGAACTTGGTCAGCCACAGTCCTTCCATGTTGGCCTGTACCTCTGAGAAATATATACCGAACAAGAGAGGCCCCAGGACTGAGCCTTGTGGGACACCACTTGTAACTGGTTTGGAGTCTGACATGGCTCCAGCAATTCTAACCATGTGGGTTCTGTCCTTGAGCCAGTTTGCAATCCGTCTAGTGACATAGGGGTTTATATTTAAGCTGGTGAGCTTATCTATAATGCCCGAGTGGGGTATTGTATCGAAGGCTTTTGTGAGGTCCAGGTAGGCTGTGTGGACCACCTTCCCCTCGTCAATGGCCTTGGTGACTGTTTCAAAGAAATCAACCAGGTTTAAGAGGCAGGATCTGCCCTTAACAAAGCCGAACTGGGTAGGATCCAGTGTTTGTAGGTCCCCAATATCTTTATTTATGAGGTCCATGATGATCCTTTCCATAGCTTTGCAGACCAAGCTAGTCAGGCTTATGGGGCGATAGTTTCCAAGATCTGTTGAGGCATGGAGAGGAACCACTGTTGCTGTACGCCACTCTTTGGGCACATATCCTGTAGTAAGGCTGAGATTGAACAGTAGTTTTTTGTTTGGGTTTAGCTCTTCCTGGAGTTCATGTAGGACGCAGCCCGGGACACCATCTGGTCCCATTGATGCTGTGTTTTTTGCTTTGGAGAGGGCGGCTCTTACCTGAGCATCTGAGATGTCAGGGGGGCAGCACTCTGCTGGGATAGATATTTGCCCTTTTGGTGGGGAGGGGGGGGAGAAGTTTGCGCTGAACCTGTCAGCTAGGATGTTGGCAATGTCTGTTAGTTCGGTGTATTTTTTGTCATTTTGGACTAATTCTGAGCATATCTGGGAATTACCACCCAGGTTTCTAACATAACTAAAGAAAGCCTTGTGATTATCCTTAGTGTCCTGTGCAATTTTTCTCTCGAGGCTGGCCTTAGACAATTTTATGTGTGCCCGTAGTTTTTTGCTAATACTGATCAGTGATGCCTTCCCTTTTTGGGATTTTCCTCTATCATTTAGTAGCTTCCTCCTTCTATTGTATAGTTTGTTTATGGCTGGGGTCCACCAGACAGGATGTCTGCCTTTGGAGGATTGGGTCTTGGTTTTATTTGGGATTGCATGATCCATGCATTCCTGAAGGTGTTCATAGAATGCGTTTATAAAGGATTCTGCGGTCTGGGCTGTATTTTCCACAGGCCCGGGGGCTTTGAAGGATTCCACCTCAGTTTTGAGGAGTGTGAAATTTGCTTTAGAGAAGATTTTCACTGTGGTTTTCTGGGCAGGGGTGGGGTCGGGATGTGAATATCCAGTGAAATTAGTTTATGGTCTGATCTTACCAGTGAGGGATACACTTCTGGTCTGGAGCATAGAGTCCCCATGTTGGTGATGATCAGGTCCAGTATGTTTTCCCCTCTTGTGGGAGTGGTAACAAGTTGTTCCATAGCATTTGAGTTTATAAATTCTAGGAACCTTTGGGCTGGTGTTGGAGCTAGAGTAATGCTCCCAGTCTATGTTTTGGTAGTTGAAGTCGCCCAATATAATGGTGTTTGGAGAGACCTTCATATTTTCCAGTGTTCTCAGGAAGGCCGAGTGGGGTTCCTGGGTTTGGGAGGGTGGTCTGTAGCAGGCTATAAACTGGAAGGCAGTTTTACCCACTGTTAGTTGCACATGGATAGTCTCTGATGCTTCGTGCTTTGCCACCAACATGGAGGTGTGGGTATCTTTGATGAATATCGATACTCCCCCTCCTTTTGTGGTTCGGTCCAAGTTTTGGGGCCGAAAAGCATGGTATGAGGTATAACCTGGTAGTGCTGGGGTGCTCTCGGAGCCCTGAACCAGGTTTCTGTTACTGCACAGATATCGATGTTCTCCATGCTAAGGAGAGTTTTGAGTGCGTGCATCTTGAGGTTTAGACTTCTGGCGTTGAGTAGCATTACTCTTAGTTTCTTATCCCTTGTGATACCTATCGAGGTGGGTTTGTCTTTTGAGCCTTGCCTAAAAAAGGCACTATGGGGTAGCAAGAGCCTTTGCCAATATCCGAAAGCCCAGGGGTGACAGGTGCAAGCCGTCCCTAGCGAAGCATCGTGGCTTGTCGAGCATATCACCCCAAGCTGACAGGCATTGGATCCCCTTTGAATGACACCAGTACTTAAGCCAATTGTTGAAATTGATCATCTTGTCTTCATATTGTGGCATAATTCTTGGTGAGGGTAAGATGCTACTCAAGGTCAGGGTCATACCGGCCTGGGCTACATGCTCAGAGAGCTCCTTTATGTCTCTTTTCATGTAGTCCAGGGAGGTATGTCTCAGGTCATTCACACCAGCATGGACAATGACTGAGTCATATTTGTACTTGCCTTGGAGTGACCTGAGTGCTTGTGTTATGTGGCGGATCCTAGCGCCCGACAGGCTGCTCACTGTGACCATCTCCTTGTTCAGCCTGGTGAGCGGGACGTCAGTGTGCCGGACGATAGAGTCACCTATTACAAGTGTATCAGGTGTGTTGTTTAGTCTTAAGGGCTGTGACTGTTTGGCACACTGGCTTTGTGAGATATGTGTTGCACGTGTTTTGTTTTGGGGTAGCGGCTGCTTGGGTGTCTGCTTTGGAGGTCTCTGCTGCTTCGGCAGATCTTTATTTAGATCCTCCGAGTATGTTTTTGTGTGATTATGTGTTTGGTTTGCTGTCGTGGTAGGTCTATGTGAGACTGGAATTGTAGTGAGTGTGGTTTCCTTCTCCTCCTGACTGGTTATGCCAGTACTGAGTTGAGAGAGCTTAGCCTCCAGTTTGGCTATATGGTTGCATCTCTCACATGTGTCGGAATTTGTTGGGAGGAGGAGAGGGTTGTCTGTGTACATGAGGCAGTTGTAACATTGCCTCAAGATTCCCAGATTCACCAGCTGGACCAGAGAGGAGATTGACAACTGACCTTTGGATATGCTAGAATAATATCGGGAATTCCTTAATAATTGAAAACCAGGGCCAGTGGGGAGTGAGGGTGTAGTGCTTTTAATTTTTAGTGCTGACTTATATAATTGCTTTAGTGAGCAAGTGCCGGGTAACTTAAGTGCAAAAATGACAAACAGTAACTTTCTTTCAAGTGAAACAAGGAAATAAGTACAGTAAGCAATGCAGATATCACTAGTGATCCACAGAAGCGCTGAGAAGCCGCGTATTAGGTGGAATTAGCATTCCAGGGAAATAACAAGCAAACAAACAACAAGCATATAAACAAAGCTAGATTCAGCAGGCCTGGATGTAGTCTATGCTACAGCAAACAAGGTGTACCAATTTCAGTAAGATACAGTTCAAATATTCAGGCACTATAAACCTTTAACCAGAAATTTCCAGCTCAGAAGGGCAGAGTCCAGCCTCTTCTCCCACAAGAGTGCAGACCACAAACCTTCTTAATGTAAAATAACTGGCCTGAAGCCCAAGTGCTTAAACCAGAACTAATACACTTTAAGAATAACAGACACTGGGCTCTCAATGTGTATATCCTTTATGTCCTGCTGGCATACATTTTACTTTTAGCTTTGCTATGATATAGCAGTTGGATGCTTTCAAAATGACATATCTACATATATATAAACGAATCCTAATGAGTGGGAGACATGCTCTCTACCTGGAAGATAGTGAGGTTGCAGGTATATGTAGTACATTATACTGTGTGTACACCAAGCTATTTTAGTTAGAGAACCTATGAGTAGATATCTGGATTGTGTATGTGTACATGTATGTTAGTACATGATCTTTACTGTATAACGTGGTGGTTTGACAAAGAGATGGGTGCCGTTTTGTTGTCAAGATTCTTTTAAATATGCTGTTTTGCATAAGATACATTTACATATTGAGAAATTCTTGCTGTTCATGCCGTGTTATGATGCTTCATGCACAGGTAAAACTGGACATTCTAATACCCAGTGACTTTGACAATATGGTTGGCACATCATATAATACTTAGGGAACAGTTCCTGATGTGACAGTCTGAATATCATGAGCCATGGATGATGCCATGAACACAGAGGACTCAATCATGCAGACACGGTTGTTGGTTGAACATTAGGTTCATAAGTTCATACTAGGCTATCTGCCCTAGGGCATTTATAAGCCTAGCCAGAGTGTGTTTGGCTTTCGCCACCTATTTTAAATGAATTTTGCTATGCCCTTTTTCGAGGTTAGTATACTGTGCCTCTGTCTAACAGTGACACAGAAGTGATACCCGGGTTAAACCTACGATCTCCCATCCACTCATCAAGATTCCTCTTGAAGAGAGTCAATGAGGGACTCTGCCTAATCTGGACTGGGATTCTATTCCAGAGTGAAGGGAGTTAGATGACACCACTGCAGGTGACATGGCCACTGGTGGGTAATACACCATTATGGTACAGCATGTAGGTAGGTGGCTGTAGATCCTGTGCCCTACCGTTCCAATGATGACATACACAGGATGCTTAAGGAAATAAAGAGAACACAAAGCTACATGAACTTGCTGGATTAAGTGAAGAGGAAATAGCTGCCAAGTTTGATCCTTTGAGGAATACTAGTCTAGCACATGCTAGGTTCCCATGTTTATGTATTTATTTGTTTGACTGTTTGTTAACCATATAGTTGGATGGCTCATAGGCCCTTCACAACCCTGGTCATTTAGTACAGTGATTGAACTGACAAAGATAGTGTGTTATTTCTATATTATTCTCAGACAGTTTACAGATGATTTAGCATGAGCTGCACCTTTAATAAAGTTAATGAGGTCACAGATTTAAGCAAAATTATTACGAATGTTATAGATGGTAATTGGTACAATTATAAGAATAGAATCCTTACCATTTATAAAAGAGAATAAAGCAAAGCCCTTCTAACATTGTAAAATAAGGCAGAGAGTTACCAATTTAAAATCAGTCTTCACAGACAATTGATGCTGGTTTACATGATCTGCTTTTGCATTTCTTTGTGCTTGTGGAGCCCATTTCGCGGATCATGGATGCACCAACTGACAGCATAGCTCTCTTGCATGATATATCATGTATACTAAACAAAATGTCTGAGGGTGCTGAGAGGTAGTAATGTGAAATTTTGCAAGGCATGCAAAAGATAGCATGCGCAACTGCATTATAAACATATCAGTTATTGACCCTGGCATGATACCATGATACTGATCTGGTATGAGTCATTGTTACACGTAGCAGGCTTAGGCATGAGGTGTTACTGACCTGGTATGAGTTACTGTTACATGTAGCAGGCTTAGGCATGAGGTGATACTGACCTGGTATGAGTCATCATTACACGTAACAGGCTTAGGCATGAGGTGATACTGACCTGATATGAATCATTGCTACATGTAGCAGGCTTAGGCATGAGGTGATACTGACCTGGTATGAGTCATCATTACACGTAGCAGGCTTAGGCATGAGGTGATACTGACCTGGTATGAGTCATCTTTACATGTAGCAGGCTTAGGCATGAGGTGATACTGACCTGGTATGAGTCATCATTACACGTAGCAGGCTTAGGCATGAGGTGATACTGACCTGATATGAATCATTGCTACATGTAGCAGGCTTAGGCATGAGGTGATACTGACCTGGTATGAGTCATCATTACACATATCAGGCTTAGGCATGAGGTGATACTGACCTGGTATGAGTCATCATTACACGTAGCAGGCTTAGGCATGAGGTGATACTGACCTGGTATGAGTCATCATTACACGTAGCAGGCTTAGGCATGAGGTGATACTGACCTGATATGAATCATTGCTACATGTAGCAGGCTTAGGCATGAGGTGATACTGACCTGGTATGAGTCATCATTACACGTAGCAGGCTTAGGCATGAGGTGATACTGACCTGGTATGAGTCATCTTTACATGTAGCAGGCTTAGGCATGAGGTGATACTGACCTGGTATGAGTCATCATTACACGTAGCAGGCTTAGGCATGAGGTGATACTGACCTGGTATGAGTCATCATTACACGTAGCAGGCTTAGGCATGAGGTGATACTGACCTGATATGAATCATTGCTACATGTAGCAGGCTTAGGCATGAGGTGATACTGACCTGGTATGAGTCATCATTACACGTAGCAGGCTTAGGCATGAGGTGATACTGACCTGGTATGAGTCATCATTACACGTAGCAGGCTTAGGCATGAGGTGATACTGACCTGGTATGAGTCATCTTTACATGTAGCAGGCTTAGGCATGAGGTGATACTGACCTGGTATGAGTCATCATTACACATAGCAGGCCTAGGTGTGTTGGGGATCATAGCCATGATGTCACACAGAAGATCATCCAAATGGGCCAAGATACAGCTTACAGCCTAGTTTTGCCTCATCCTCTGCATTTCTTATTGATCCTAGTTATGTTATAATATGAGATCATCCGAAGATCTCCCTTTGGATCCTCCATATCTACCCCTATCCCCCTATAAGACCAGTGACAGCACTGCTATGCCTGTGAGACGAGAAAGGTTTGATAGTAGATGTCTAAGTGTGGTCACGGGAGGGGCTGTGTTGTGTTGGTTCATGGTTGATATCATTCAGCAAAGGTATGGTAAGAATGACCCCCACGAAAACACATTAAGCGTCTGTCTGTTATTCTAGTTCTGTCTATCCATTTCTGCCAGCTGGGATGGGTCATAGTTGATATCATTCAACATCAACATGGCAATAAAGACCCAGTCTTGAAAGAAAGTGGGTGTGACTGTTATTCTAATCGTATCACTCAGTCAATTTTACTAGGTGCTATGTCTCAAAAACTATGGACCACATTCCAAAAGAGATACTCTCATTGTAAGTCTGGCCTGATTCCAAAGGACTTGCTCTCAATGCAAGTGACTTATCTTCATGTAAGGCCTATCTATAAACAGGATTACTATGGGGACTAGATTCCAAAATATCTGCTATCGGCCTGCTCTCATTGTAAGTGGTCACTTACACTGAGAGCAAGTCTTTTGGAATCAGCCTATGACCTATGCAGACCTTTTTTTTGTAGTCCAAATGAATATGGTTGTATCACAAATAAAATTTAATGTAATGTTAGAAAACTGCTGATGACTGATGTGGCAGCAGCTGAACAGGATAAACTGTTGTAAGCATGGCCTGTATGTAGTTTTTCACTACATCATACCACTTTTTGGGAATACACACGATTAGCAAATCATAGTACATAATGTTCTAAATGACATTACTCTGTCACTAAGGGCATTCCAAGACACATACTTAAATCAAACATATACTGTCCCTCCCCAGTGTCTTTTTCTTTGCCATCAGCCTTGTCCTGTTATGTACATATGTGTATGCATGTATGTATATATATATATATATATATATATATATATATATATATATATATATATATATATATATATATACACACACACACACACACACACACACACACATATCTATATATATATATCTATATATATATATATCTATCTATATCTATATCTATCTATATATATATATATATATATATATATATATATATATATATATGTGTGTGCATGTATGTTTGGTTGTGCTCATAAGGCTTTAAAAATCACAGTTAGGGGCTAACAAGCTTTGCTGTGATCATATTGGACACCACCCTGGCTGTTTTCTTGGTTGTGTACTGCACAGCATCCATGATGTTCCCCACATGAGGACTAGAATGCGAGGAATCCAGATGTGCTCTGTCATTGGCCTGGTCCAACTCCGCACATTATTATTCTTTTTTTTTTACACTGAAATGGGGATTCCAGAGGAGTATCATTATCAACAGCTGAAGCAGAAAACTATGTCACCAAAAACAATATATACATGTAGGCATCAACTTTCACAAAAAACAGCACATAAGCTTTTGTTAGATAAGACTGAAACATTCCCACAGTTATTTTGCCTTTTTGTGTGTTCCTTTGGGTTAGCTGTGCTCTCACATGCTGGGTGAATGTATCAGCTGCATCTAACGGCAAACCACTGATGGACTCTACATATACTCCACATGTGAGTAATGGCAACTCCAGCATACTGTGCAATTATACGAGTCAATATTCCTGCTGCATTGTACACAATCTATCAGCTAACTGACTGCCACCCTTAATTTATTATGCAGTTTGTCACATCTTCACCACTGGGAGCCTTACAGCAACATGGGTGCAGACAGCAACACAAAAGACTTGATCTTCCAAGATCATTCCATGACCGCATAGCGATCAACTTATTCTATAGCTCTCAGTCTTTCTGATCAAGAGAAATTAACTTTTTTGTAACAGGTTGGGATACTCCTCTCTATATGGTGTTCAAATATATTGAACAAATGATAAATCTTGTTAATACTGGAATGGGATTCCCCCACAGACTGTCAGTCGTCATGTGTGGTCACATATTTGGCACACAGACTGCACCAGCTTTCTGCCCAGTTGATACCTATCTGCTGGACAGAAAACTGGCTGGCATGACAGTCTTATGTGGCATTAAGATCTACTCCTGTATGTAAGATGTGAACAAATAAGACTGGAGCTGCAGAAAAGACAAAACAGTTAAATATATAAAGTCTTTCATGGTGAAAGTGTCTCATATTTTATAAAGATTACAGGTATAAACTTTCAGAGCAGCAGTGAAACAGAATAACTTGGCAACAGCTTTGCATTTATTAACCGATAGATGGATAACACTAAGAACTCGGTTTGTTGTCAAGACATTAAATCAGTCTCTTAAGAATGTATTTAGACCACAGAACAATATCGATACCTGGTATACGACTACTATTACAGCTACTACTTATAATAATGATAATGCACTCATATTTTACTATATTTACTACTGTGGTAATTTGTATATTAATGTACTGTCTGGTTTTGACAGTGTGTGTATCACTCTCACTCTCTCTCCTTCACTGTTTGTATACAAATAAACACGCACAATGCATACGCTTAAAACTCAATCCCCTATCTTTGAATAGCTAAAATTATTTTTTTCCAGAGGAGACCTTAGTATCTAAAATGAAATGAAATTATTATTATAAATAAAACACATTTTAATACTGTTAAATGCTTACTCATTATTCGTAAGTATTTTATTCATTATGGTTCCATCTAAATTTACTTTACAATTTTATTTTAACACGTCTGTTTCACATTTCATTCAATGAAAATGCACAAGTAGCTGAAATTCAGGATCCTGTTCTTTCAAGGCATCAGAGAATTTACTGAAATAGTAGAATCAATGATAGGAGCATTAATCTGTCTAAAAATGGTACCATCGAAGTTGGTAATTAAAGGAAACTGAAAGACTTTTAACACAACAGCACACACTGATCTGCGATTCTTACTGATATTACAAGAATTATATCAGGATATGTAATAAAAAGTTACTTCATTATAAAATGTAACTAAAATCATTTAAGAAAGAGAAAGTACTGACAAGCATTAAATAAAATGTTACGAGAGTGAAATGAAAAAGCGAAGGAATGTAACAACAGAACATGATACCTTTTCACTTTTGAACACTTCTCTAATATCATAAGTGGTGTCATACAAGGAAAAGATTGCAGCGTCTGAAAGCAGTGACTGGTTTTAACATGTCTGACAAGACCTGCAAATAATGTTCAAGTGCCACTACAGCTGCTGTCACTCAGAGTGTGAATTGAAGTGCCCTCACTTGATGATACCCTGTCAAAATGTTCAACTCAGGAAAAAAAAAAAGCAGGTTATGAAGCTAACATACATGAACGGAAATAGGATAACGTTAAAGAAAATATTTCTTACAACTTGAGATTTTTCAAGTATCCTGTACAAAATATTGTACTGAAAATGTGGAATATTTTTCCATCTGGCATAAATGGCAGTGTGACCCCTGAGCACCTACCATCAGCACTACAGTCTAAGAATGACGAACATGTTAGATAAAGGATCGAGTAACACCTCTTTATAATTACTGATACTGAGTGGCCTATCATAGAATTACTCAAGAGGAAATTTTATAGCAGACACTCCATTAAGACTGCTTTCTTCAGGAACACTGAACTCGATTTCACAACAGCATTTACCACATAATGGTAAGTTTGTAAAATCATAGCACAAATGCTGCATAAAATATTTCAGAAACCAGCTTCAAGTAAACCATTTTAATCAAAACTTTCATTTTACATATTGATTATTGCTGTTATCAGCAAGCTAAATCCGTTTTTCTTTTTTGCTCCTGCCTTTCTCTGTACTAACTTCCTCGTTTTCTGGCTAATGAGGCTTCATGAAAGCCAATGGGCCTTAAGCTCATGACATACTTAAAAAAAACATAACTCTGCACTCTGAAGAGGCTTTCCTCTATTTTTTTAAGGGTAATGCAGTTCCTGGAGCAATATTGCTTTTAGTTTAGATAGGCCATGATACGTTGGAATTTGTACTGAGTGAAAACTCTGTAGTTTACATGTCTGAGTTTTTTTTCTTTGTCAGTACTTGAGGATCTAAACATATGCTGTGGTAGCCATGCATGTATCACATAGTCTTTTCTGATGTAAGTTAATGAAGCAACTCATGCTTCAGTTCAGCATAAGAAAGGCAGACTTTCAAGATGCTGAGATTCAAAGCATCATAAATAAGCACAACAATATTATTGTATTAAATCCCAACAGTAAAGAAAAAGTTAAAGGAGTAAATAAACAGACATATAAATAAATAAATTAAATTAATTTAATTATTAATTAATTAATTAATTGATTGATTGATTGATTAATATACTGCTGAAAGCTACATTTCAGCTCTCCAGCTTCCTATTTTTACTTCTTTCATTATGCATTTGTTGATATCGGTGCTGCATCATAGTTGTGTGATTTAAGCATTTAGCATCAAGAATTTTGCAGTGACATTATTTTTTGAAAGAAAGCCTTGGGTAGCAGGTTGGAATCCAAAGATTAAGCAGCAACAGCAGAACACAGTTACTTCATGATACTAACTAGAGAGGCCTGGTCCTGATTTTAAAACATCGCCCCATGTTATCAAGGCAAGATTTATGGGCAAAAAACATCTTATGAAGTTTTTGTACTTACACAGAAGTATAGATTTTATATATGGCTGAAGAACTCTTGTCCCACATAGTGTGCAGTTTCCTTACCTACCTTTACACACATCTGTTTATTACATATACATTCACATACATATACATGCACATACATTATATATATATATATATATATATATATATATATATATATATATATCTATATATTACACACACGCATACATATACCAACTCTGAGATTGATTGCTGAACACAGAACTAAGATGACTAGCATGAGGTATTGCATTCTCAGACTTACCATATTTTCATCTTTTGCACATTTCTTTTGTTTTTTTTTTCTTTACATTTGTCAACATTGTAAATCCACTGGTCTCCAGTGATGACCCAAAAACAAAAACACTGCCTGGGTAAGTTACTTGCTTAGGGTGATGTAGGAGGCAAAAACAGATGATAAGAATCGTACCCTGTTGTCTTGACTACTTGGTAACACAGTGCTTACAACTGTGGTCCTTTGACTTTACTCCTTCGGAGTGAATGATAAAAATAGATTTTTGGATTAGGAAGTCACCAAAGGTTTTGAAAGGGTCTTTTTAGTCTCTATCTATGTAAGTGAGACTGGGTATTATGGACAAATCAAATGTATTTCTGTAATACACATGTCTGCAAATGGTTTCTTCAGGATCTTCTCATTGTGGTATATAAAATGTGCTGGGATTAAGTGAGGCCATAACTTTATTCTTGTTTTTTGTATCTAGAGTTTAATGATAATGTGCTCAATACATTTGTTACAGGAATTCATCTAGGCTGGAAGACGGTGGTTAGGAAGCATGCTATATTCAGTTTCTTACACTGCTGTCTACACTTACATAGTTAGCACATACCCACACGTTATTTCATGAAAGTTTTTTTAGGGGGAGAGGGTTACAGAGTGTTGAGATAAAATTAATATTTATCTTCCAACAAAGAGATGATAACTCGTTCTGTTTTAATGACTTTGTGAAAGTTAATGGTCCTGTCTGACATTCCATGAACTGGTTACTGTAAAGTATCTCCCCCTACTGTCTCCTTGACAGAGATACAGATCTACCACTTGGGTGGATTTCTCAATGCTGACCATTGAAGAAAGATGTCAGGCTCAGACATAGACCCCTGGATTTTGTCTGGTGGGAAAGAGATATGAAGAAAGTTTCACCATTCTAACATGCCAAAGATCAAGACAAAATTTACAGGCTTAAACTCTGAGCTTTGGCTGGCTAAGACCTACCTGCAATCAACTGGACATATAAGTGAATTTACGTAAATCTTTATCTGCACTTATTTCAAATAATACAGCATTTAAATTGATTTATTTGTGTTGCATTGAATACTATCTAGCTGGAAGTTGTGGCTCTGTTTTTTCAGTCAATGCTTGTTAGAATTTAATGCTTGTTAGAATTCCTGCATAGCCAGTGATAAGTGGGGGTAGTTCACTTCACTGATTTTCAGTTTCTGCCTTATATAAGTGGTACATTTTGGATTATTTTCTGCTTAAACTCTGAGCTATGGCCGGCTAAGACCTACCTACAATCAAATGAAGGTATAAGTGAATTTAAGTAAATCTTTATCTGCACTTTTTTAAAATAATACAGCATTTAAATTGATTTATTTGTGTTGCATTGAATACTATCTTGCTGTAAGTTTGGGCTCTGTTTTTTCAGTTAATGCTTGTTAGAATTTAGTGCTTGTTAGAATTTCTGCATAGCCAGTGATAAGTGGGGGTAGTTCACTTCATTGATATTTGGTTTCTGCCTTATATAAGTGGTACATTTTGGATTATTTTCTGCTTAAACTCTGAGCTTTGGCCAGCTAAGATCTACCTGCAATCAACTGGACGTATAAGTGAATTTAAGTAAGTCTTTATCTGCATTTCTTTTCAAATAATACTGCACTTAAATTGATTTATTTGTGTTGCACTGAATACTATCTAGCTGGAAGTTGTGGCTCTGTTTTTTTCAGTTAATGCTTATTAGAATTTAGGGCTTGTTAGAATTCCTGCATAGCCAGTGAAAAGTGGGGGTAGTTCACTTCACTGATATTCAGTTTCTGCCTTCTATAAGTGGTACATTTTGGATAATTTTCTGCTTAAACTCTGAGCTTGGGCCGGCCAAGACCTACCTGCAATCAAATGAACGTATATGTGAATTTAAGTAAAGCTTTATCTGCACTTTTTTCAAATAACACAGCATTTAAATTGATTTATTTGTGTTGCATTGAATACTATCTTACTGTAAGTTTGGGCTCTGTTTTTTCAGTTAATGCTTGTTAGAATTTAGTGCTTGTTAGAATTTCTGCATACCAGTGATAAGTGGGGGTAGTTCACTTCATTGATATTTGGTTTCTACCTTATATAAGTGGTACATTTTGAATTATTTTCTGCTTAAACTATGAGCTTTGGCCAGCTAAGATCTACCTGCAATCAACTGGACGTATAAGTAAATTTAAGTTAATCTTTATCTGCATTTCTTTTCAAATAATATGGCATTTAAATTGATTTATTTGTGTTGCACTGAATACTATCTAGCTGGAAGTTGTGGCTCTGTTTTTTTCAGTTAATGCTTGTTAGAATTTAGTGCTTTTTAGAATTCCTGCATAGCCAGTGATAAGTGGGGGTAGTTCACTTTATTGATATTCGGTTTCTGCCTTATATAAGTGGTACATTTTGGATTATTTTCTGTTTAAACTCTGAGCTTTGGCTGGCTAAGACCCAACTGCAATCAACTGGATGTATAAGCAAATTTAAGTAAGTCTTTATCTGCACTTTTTTCAAATAATACAGCATTTGAATTGATTTATTTGTGTTGCATTGAATACTAACTAGCTGGAAGTTGTGGCTCTGTTTTTTTCAGTTAATGCTTGTTAGAATTCCTACATAGCCAGTGATAAGTGGGGGCAATTCTCTTCATTGATATTCAGTTTCTGCCTTATATAAGTGGTACATTTTGGATTATTTTCTGCTTAAACTCTGAGCTTTGGCTGGCTAAGACCCAACTGCAATCAACTGGACGTATAAGTGAATTTAAGTAAATCTTTATCTGCACATTTTTCAAATAATACTGCATTTAAATTGATTTATTTGTGTTGCACTGAATACTATCTAGCTGGAAGTTGTGGCTCTGTTTTTTCAGTTAATGCTTGTTAGAATTTAATGCTTGTTATAATTCCTGCAAAGCCAGTGATAAGTGAGGGTCGTTCACTTCACTGATATTTAGTTTCTGCCTTATATAAGTGGTACATTTTGCATTATTTTCTGCTTAAACTCTGAGCTTTGGCCGGCTAAGACGTACCTACAATCAACTGGACGTATAAGTGAATTTAAGTAATTCTTTATCTGTACTTTTTTCAAATAATACAGCATTTAAATTGATTTATTTGTGTTGCATTGAATACTATCTAGCTGGAAGTTGTGGCTCTGTTTTTTCAGTTAATGCTTGTTAGAATTTAGTGCTTGTTAGAATTCCTGCATAGCCAGTGATAAGTGGGGGTAGTTCGCTTTACTGATTTTCAGTTTCTGCCTTATATAAGTGGTACATTTTGGATTATTTTCTGCTTAAACTCTGAGCTTTGGCCAGCTAAGATCTACCTGCAATCAACTGGATGTATAAGTGAATTTAAGTAAATCTTTATCTGCACATTTTTCAAATAATACTGCATTTAAATTGATTTATTTGTGTTGCACTGAATACTATCTAGCTGGAAGTTGTGGCTCTGTTTTTTCAGTTAATGCTTGTTAGAATTTAATGCTTGTTATAATTCCTGCAAAGCCAGTGATAAGTGAGGGTCGTTCACTTCATTGATATTTAGTTTCTGCCTTATATAAGTGGTACATTTTGCATTATTTTCTGCTTAAACTCTGAGCTTTGGCCGGCTAAGACGTACCTACAATTAACTGGACGTATAAGTGAATTTAAGTAATTCTTTATCTGTACTTTTTTCAAATAATACAGCATTTAAATTGATTTATTTGTGTTGCATTGAATACTATCTAGCTGGAAGTTGTGGCTCTGTTTTTTCAGTTAATGCTTGTTAGAATTTAGTGCTTGTTAGAATTCCTGCATAGCCAGTGATAAGTGGGGGTAGTTCACTTTACTGATTTTCAGTTTCTGCCTTATATAAGTGGTACATTTTGGATTATTTTCTGCTTAAACTCTGAGCTTTGGCCAGCTAAGATCTACCTGCAATCAACTGGATGTATAAGTGAATTTAAATAAATCTTTATCTGCATTTCTTTTCAAATAATATAGCATTTAAAATTATTTATTTGTGTTGCATTGAATACTATCTAGCTGGTAGGTGTGGCTCTGTTTTTTCAGTTAATGCTTATTAGAATTTAGGGCTTGTTAGAATTCCTGCATAGCCAGTGAAAAGTGGGGTTAGTTCACTTCAATGATTTTCAGTTTCTGCCTTATATAAGTGGTACATTTGGGATTATTTTCTGCTTAAACTCTGAGCTTTGGCCGGCTAAGACCTACCTGCAATCAACTGGACGTATAATTGAATTTAAGTAAATCTTTATCTGCACTTTTTTCAAATAATACGGCATTTAAATTGATTTATTTGTGTTGCATTGAATACTCTCTAGCTGGAAGATGTGGCTCTGTTATTTTCAGTTGATGCTTATTAGAATTTAGTGCTTGTTAGAATTCCTGCATAGCCAGTGATAAGTGGGGGTAGTTCATTTCATTGATATTCAGTTTCTGCCTTATATAAGTGCTACATTTTGGATTATTTTCTGCTTGAACTCTGAGCTTTGGCCAGTTAAGACCTACCTAAAATCAACTGGATGTATAAGTGAATTTAAGTAAATCTTTATATGCACTTTTTTCAAATAATATAGCATTTAAATTGATTTATTTGTGTTGCATTGAATACCATCTTGCTGGAAGTTGTGGCTCTGTTTTTTCAGTTAAGGCTTGTTAGAATTTAGTGCATGTTAGAATTTTTGCATATCCAGTGATAAGTGGGGGTTGTTCACTTCATTGATATTCGGTTTCTGCCTTATATAATTGGTACATTTTTGATTATTTTCTGCCTAAACTCTGAGCTTTGGCCTACTAAGACCTACATGTAATCAACTGGACGTATAAGTGAATTAAAGTAAATCTTTATCTGAACTTTGTTTCAAATAATACAGCATTTAAATTGATTTATTTTTGTTGCATTGAATACTATCTTGCTGGAAGTTGTGGCTCTGTTTTTTCATTTAGGGCTTGTTAGAATTCCTGCATAGCCAGTGATAAGTGGGGTAGTTCACTTCATTGATATTCAGTTTCTGCCTTATATAAGTTGCACATATTGTATTATTTTCCACTTAAACTCTAAGCTTTGGCCGGCTGAGACCTACCTGCAATCAACTGGATGTATAAGTGAATTTAAGTAAATCTTTATCTGCACTCGTTTCAAATAATACAGCATTTAAATTGATTTATTTGTGTTGCATTGAATACTATTTAGCTGGAAGTTGTGGCTCTGTTTTTTCAGTTAATGCTTGTTAGAATTTAGGGCTTGTTAGAAATCCTGCATAGTCAGTGATAAGTGGGGTTAGTTCACTTCACTGATATTTGGTTTTTGCGTTATACAAGTGGTACATTTTGAATTATTTTCTGCTTAAACTCTGAGCTTTGGCCGGCTATGACCTACCTGCAATCAACTGGATGTATAAGTGAATTTAATTAAATCTTTATCTGCATTTTTTTCAAATAATACAGCATTTAAATTGATTTATTTGTGTTGCATTGAATACTATCTAGCTGGAAGTTGTGGCTCTGTTTTTTCAGTTAGTTCCCCACCTACCCTCCCTGTTTTTGTTTTGGTGTTAATCTTGGTAGCTTTGAAACTGCCCTCCCCTCTTGTAAATTTGCATTTGAATACTCCTCCTGGGCCCAACTCATTTGCTCACTCAAAAAAATATATATATCTGCTTTTATCGTGTTTGTGTTTCTTCCTACTTCTTTACTTTATTTTGCATTTGTGTGACATTGAAAGTACTCAATTGTATTCTTTACTGCTTGGTCTAACTATCATTCAAAGCCTTTTGGTTTAAGCACTTGGGGTGCAGACCATTTGTTTTACATTAAGAAGGTTTGTGGTCTGCACTGTTGTGGCAGGACAGGTAGCTTACATCCTTCTAAGTTGGGAACTGCTGATTGAAGGCTCAGTGTCTGTTATTTAAAAGTGTATTAGTTCTGGTTTAAGCACTTGGACTTCAGGCCAATTATTTTACATTAAGAAGGTTTGTGGTCTGCACTCTTGTGGGAGGAGAGGTTGGACTCTGCCCTTCTGAGCTGGTGATTTCTAGTTAAAGGCTTATAGTGTCTGCATATTTGAACTGTTTCTTACTGAAATTGGTGTGCCTTGTTTGCTGTCATATAAACTAGATTCAGGCCTGCTGAATCTAGCTTTGTTTGTATAACTTGAGAACTAATCCAGGCCTTCTTTTTTGGAGAATGTTCTCCTGCACCCCAATGGCAAGAGTGTGCAGTTAGAACTTGTCTGATTGAAGACTACAGGAACAGGGCTCAGTTTTAAAGTTCTTTTACTGGTTAATTGGGTCATTTGTTTAAAAGCCTTTTCTGATTGCTTGCAGTCATCTAAAGCTGTTTAAGTGTATTTTTACTGTTTGTAGTCATTTAAAGTTGTTTTAAGTGTATTTTGTACTGTTTTTGCCTTATCTTTTCAAAAAAAAAATTGTCCTTGTTTCCCACCTTTCTAAGCTAGTATAGTCCAGTTTTCAGGCTAGTGCTGAATTCAGGGCTGTGTTACAAGTTTCTGAGTTGTCCATACCTTACTTGGATAGAAGGAGGTTTCTCTGTTCAAATGTGAGAGAGGGAGCTTTGAGCAGCCATCTGTCCCTGGAGGAGTGGTTCCAGTGCAGAAGTTAGTAGTTTATAGGCCATTTTGGAATAATTTCTCTCTCTTTCATTTCCCTGCTGTAAAAAACGTGTTTGCATGGTTTTGCATGTGTGGGCAGCACTGGTTAGCTAGGGCTAAATTATTCCCGGCTCTACCAAGTCTCCTCTTCAGTTTTTCCCTTGAAAGTAGTCTAACTCTCAACCTAAGTACTTAAAAAGCATCCTACTGTCCAGCACTTGTTCAGACCTAATAGCATGCACTAATATACCCCGACACTTGATTGCCCAGCAGGGCAAGGCTCATTATTCACCCTTCACCAACCAAGTGATTAAGCAGCTCACCCTACTATTCAGGCATGACCAAAGGGCAATTTCAGGTATTCTCTCCAGTCCAGCTGGTGAACCTGGGTATCCTGAGGCAATGTTACAACTGCCTCATGTACACAGACAGCCCCCTCCTCCTACCACAAAACATTAACATATGTGAGAGATGCAATTATATAGCTAAATTGGAGACTAAGCTCTCTCCACCCAAGACTGGAACACACAGTCATGAGGAGAAGGTTAACACTTGCACCACACCTCCAGCCTCACACAGAAATGCTAAACCATCACTGGCAAAAAATACACATAAATACACAAAATCATACTCAGAGGCTCTAAATAAAAACCTGCAAAAGCATCAGAGACCTCCAAAGCAGACACCCAAAAAACCTTCACCTCCCATCACAAACCAGACAACACATCAAACACAAAATCAGTCTGCTGCACAATCACAGCCCTTAAGGTGAAATACCATACCTAACACACTAGTAATAGGTGACTCTACAGTCAGGCACACTGACGTCCCACTCACTAGGCTGGACAAGGAGAAGGTTACTTTTAGCTGCCTGTCAGGAGCCAGAATCCGCCACATAACACAAGCACTCAGGTCACTCCAGAACAAGTACAAATATGACTCTGTCATTATTCATGTTGGTGTGAATGACCTGAGACATACCTCCCTGGACTTCATGAAAAGAGACATGGAAGAGTTCTCTGATCATGTAGCCCAGGTGGGTATGACACTGAGTAGCATCCTGCCCTCACCAAGAATGATACCTCAGTATAAAGAAAAAATGATCAATTTCAACAATTGGCTAATTCTCTGGTGTCATTCAAAGTGGATCCAGTGTCTGTCAGCCTGGGATGACATGCTTGACAAGCCTCGTTGCTTCGCAAGAGATGGCTTGCACCTGCCACCCCTAGGCTTTCGAATACTGGCCAAGGC
Source organism: Protopterus annectens (assembly GCF_019279795.1). NCBI lineage: Eukaryota > Metazoa > Chordata > Ceratodontiformes > Protopteridae > Protopterus > Protopterus annectens. The sequence continues at coordinate 552,418,266 of NC_056747.1, read as the reverse complement.
TCTTGCTGCTCCCATAGTGCCCTTTTTAGGCAAGGCTCAAAAGTCAAACCCACCTCCGTAAACAGCACAAATAAAAAAATGAGGGTCATGCTACTCAACGCCAGGAGTTTAAATCTCAAAATGCATGTGCTCGAAGCAATCCTCAGTATGGAGAATGTCAATCTCTGTGCAGTAACTGAAACCTGGTTCAAGGCTCCACAGAGCACCCAAGCAGTACTGAGCTACAACTCATACCACACATTTCAGTTACAGAACATGGACTGAAACACAAAAGGAGGGGGTGTATCCATATTCATCAACCTCCAGGTTAGTGGCGCAGCATGATACCATCCATGTGCAACTAACATTGGGCAAATCTGCAATGCAAATTGTGGCCTGCTACAGATCACCCTCCATGACCCAGGACCACCACTCCGCCTTTCTGGAGACACTGGAAAACATGAAGGTCCTACCGAACACCCTGATATTGGGAGATTTCAATTACCCTACCGTTAACTGGGAAAACTACTCAAGTACAAACTCCCAGGTCCAGCGCTTCCTGGAATTTATCAACTCAACTGGCTAATTATAGTAAGTATATTAAGTGATTTTTTATGTTTTGCACACCAATAAAGCACTTGGATGAAAGTGAGATACACCACATTTCACTGAGTAAGTTGAAATATTTATATGACATGCACCATTACTTTGCCCATTTTTTTAGAATCACACCATATCTGGGAACCCATGTAGAGGCAACAGCAGCATTCTTATTTAATAAATACCAGTTCTGCAGTGTGCTAGTGTGTTGGTGTGTATGTGTGTCAATGTGCAAGCGTATATACGTATGTGTGCGCATGCATGCGTATGCACTCGAGCATGTGCGTGTTTTGGGTGTATACCATGTGATGGAGTCAGTAATGAAGTGGCCATTTATTTGTTCTGCATTCTGTAGCTTTCAGAGAGGCTTAGTTCTGACATTTGTATGGATGAATTTCTTTAATTCTTCAAAGCAGTAATGTCCTTGATACTATGTGATAACATAATGCACCAGTGCTGGATAACATAATACCTGCAGATGTCAATATTTTTGTATGTAGTGGTTTCCTAGCTTGAATAGTCTGAATATCGGGTAGGTCTCCCATCAGTAAATGACATTGAAATTATGAACAATAGAAAAAAGGAAAGATAAAATAAGATTTTCTAGGTTCATGGGTTCATAATTTAAGAACTAAAGGCAAGGAACTCAGATATGCAGGACTTTGAAAAATCACACGATGCATAATGATTTCTTGGAATAAAAATGAATATAAGTGTAATACAAACTGGTCTCTACTTGCCCAGTTATTACTACCTCTAAGTTTTTTTTCTGCAGTATTAATATTCTTTGAGTAGACTTGCTCATTTGCAGTAATGTTACTCAGAGTTTTAATAAATGTGTTATTTGACCTTTTGATAGCTAATACCTGTCATGGTGCTAGAGGCGAATGAGTGTGTGAGAGTGGATCATAGACTGAACTGCTAGTTATTGCTTGTGTGTGTGTGTGTGTGTGTGTGTGTGTGTGTGTGTGTGTGTGTGTGTGTGTGTGTGTGTGTGCATGCATGCATGTTTGTTCATGTGTGCTCTTAGGCTATGTAGCCTTCCATTCTTTTCCCAAGCACCCTTCAAAAAATTTGAAACACCTTTTTCCAGCCATCTGAACATACCTTCATGCAGCCATAGAGGTCTGTCTGTCTCCTTGCTGCTACTTGTGGGATGTATATGATAACCAGAGACTTCCTAATTATTATTCCTTTGTTTTATCAGTAGAAGATATCAGAATCATTATTGGCAACAGTGAGTCACACATGCAGCGATGGGATCAACACTGTAAAGAACTGGCAGCCATTTACCGACTTACATTTACTACAAAGAGGTCAGAATGTGAAACTGATAACTGTAATAAAAGTTTAGTGTCCTAAGTGTAGCCAGCCCCACTTCACCTTCATATTCCACTATCGTACAAGTCAGTGAATGACGTTTGGGTATTTCTGCCATCAGTCATATCATTATTAGTCTGGTTTTGTCATCATCAGCACTTTTACTGGACTTAAGCAAAAATAGCTTGATATAATCAGGAAAGCATACTGGTCTTGGGACCTTTTTCATTCACAAACTAAGCCACAAAAGAGTTAGTGCAGAGTATTAAGGTTATGCACTGTTTAGAATTGTATCATGTAGTCTGTGGTTTGATTTCTTCAGCCTCCAATTGCTTAATGCTTGACTTTGAGCAAGCCAATTAACTGGAAATTGCTCTAGGGTGGTCTCTTCAACTGCATTCCTAGTAGCAAACTGTGAACACGTGTACACAGACTCATATTGTTTATATAGCCAACTTACCTAGAGAAAATTAAGAGATTTGGAAACAGCAAGTAGAATCCACACTATGAATGGAGATCAGTGCAGTGACTTCTAAAAATATGAGGCACAGATTTTAGTACTAGGTCACTCTGCTGCCCCACACAGTCTGATTAACTAACAGAGTCATACAAGATGTGTTCAATGCACTCCCAAAGAGGACTGCTATAAATGAATGCATAACTAAAACATCTTACCTTTTCTTAAATGTAGTAAGTTAGCTCTGTGCTGAAGAGATATTACGAAATGTTTAGATGTACAAGGCATTCCTCTGTTCAGCTTGAGCTTTAAAACAGCCTCTGTGTGCTGCGATATCTTCCCAATACATTCAAAGGAGAGAAACAACAATCTAATTTGTACCACCGATGAACTACTGCGGCAGGGCTAGCCACCTGGAGGTGTAAACCTTGGCTCAAGATGATCATCACTGTTGAAGTGACACTGATCCCATGTGCAAAATGGGAACAAAGGGGTTGAGGATGAACGGATGGATGAGGAAATAAATCAACAACTGGTGGCAAAACCATGCTATGCAGTGCTGCCTTCACCGTCCAACATTAGCAAGGTCAGTAATATAATGTGTTAAAAATAATATAGTTACAAACTGATAGCTCACACAAGCTGTAAACAGTACTTTTATTACTACTCTTTACACTGACTTGCACAGTGATGTGACTGTAAAGACATTTACATTAATATAGGTTATCAGGCAGAATAGCTTTCAGAACAGCAATATTAAACATTGTTTAAAATATCCAGTGACATATAACAATAACTTCCTATACCCATTTATCATATTCAGGGTTGTGTGCCCCTGTATCCCATCTATGAAAGTAGTAAGTATAAGACATACAACTGGACCTGAATGGCCAGATGGTATGCCATTGCATTGTAGGATTTATATACATTTTCAGTCACACTCAAGAGTCAGAGTCACACACAGACACAGAGACAGATAGACAAACACATTCTCAGATATAAACACACACACACACACACACACACACACACACACACACACACACACACACACACACACACACACACACATACTACATATGCATGTAGGAGCATTACCAGTTCACCCACAGTCATATTTTTGAGATGTGTGGGGGGGTGATTTAGACCCCAGAAAAAACTCATGCAGACATGGAGAGGGCATGGAAAACTCTACACAATGCTTGGAGTTCAGAACAGAAAAAGACAACCAAGCATTGTCAGACAGCAACACTAAACACTGTCCAGTGTGCCATCCTTACAGTGGTATATTAACAACTACAAATATGATTGTTTGACTGTGCTCTTACTTGTAAGTAGATCCCATTCTGTCCATTTGAAATAGCTGACAACTCCCATAAAGCTAACTCTGACCTCCCCAAAACAGATAACGTTTGAATTTTGTTTCAGAATATGGAATCTAGATATAATATCTAATTCAATAAATGCAAAGCATCTTATCCTATTCACTAATGAGTGGCTAAACCACTATGGGTAAAAATGTCTGCTTAGTGACTAAGTAAAAGAGATGCGATGGAGAATAAACAGTACCGCTAGCTCTCAAAACCAGTGTCACCAAGTTGTTAGTATACTTCCCAAACTCATTTTTGACTACTAAAACATACAGTATTTCCTTTTTTATTTAAATGAAAGACAATTCAAGTGAGCAAATGTACCTCTTTTCAGACTGACCCAAGAATACATAGCTGGTTAACTGATGTTATCAATATTAAAATACTATTCAAGTATAGAAAATGAGGGAATCACATGACAGCTCTACATCTCAGTCGTCAGTGTTTTCTGAAAGTTGTTGGATATACTACGCTCATAAATACAACTTTTATTTTGACACTGAAGAGAATTAAAAAAGACAGGTTGCCTTTCCAGAATAGATTTTTATTCATTTTTATTGAAATATTTGTATGCATATTCCTACATACTACAATCATTTTAAACTTGGCATGCACTATGCATTAAGATCTTATCTCCCCAGCAATTATTAGTAAAACAGATCCTCACAACATTGTATAACCACGCATCAATTATATGACAATAATATAACACAACTGTTAAAAGACAACTAACATTTTCAATTCACAGATTATTATAGTTGATTTCCCTAAATGTTACCCAATTCTTTCTGTTACACTCTTCTTTATGCATAGCTTCTTATTTAGATTTAATTTCACTATACATATTTCTGCCACATTGTTTCCTTCTGTTCTTCAGCTTTTTTTATCTCCTATTTATATGAGCCATCAGAATCCTTCTGAAGACTCAAATTATTGACTTTGTAATGCAATTTCCCATACTATATTTTCCTTCCTTCCCTTTGCAATGAGACTTCTCACCTATACCCTAGAATTAAAGCTGAACTTTCTTCCTTGTTCTATCCCTGCTGTTTCCAACCTCTCTACAGCCCCACAAATTTGCCTGTTCCTACTTTCTAGGTCCAAGATACTTGTTCCAGGTGCTATACCACATTTGAATCCACTTTGTGCATTGGTCGCCTAATAATGGGATTTCCTTTAGCTTTGCCACTCATTTTAAAAATGTCTTTTTTTATTTGCTGGTGAAAAATCAACTCAATCCCTCATTCTCAGTCCTCTAAGTTTTTCCACATGATAAAATTTCAGTGGAACTAATCCTCCTCTATTTAGTTCCACACTTAGCACCTGCTTCTTTACCATTCCATTCTCCAGCTTCTTTCTGTGCAATCTAGAGTCATATATAAGGTCGATAACCTCCTTTAAAGAAACATGTGTAGCAATTTTCAGTTGTTCTAATTTCTACCAATTCCATTTTGCTATAACATACTTTCCTTAAAGATCACCCAAATCCATGAATATCTGTTTCCCTTCTCTGTGTGGTTTTGGCACTAGCTTTTCCTTATAATACCTTTAGCTTTTCATTTCTGTCAGTTCACTGAGCTCACCCCTCATGTTTAATTTCTGGATTACTGCAGTCACCCAGATTGAGGAGATAATGAATAAAATCTTCTGTTTCTTCTCCAATATTCTTCTGGAAGTATTATCCTGTTTATAACCTATACTTTTTCCACATAAGCCATGTTTTCTCTCCTTTCAATGCTTTCCTCAGTTTTCCTTCTTCTCTCTAATTCTAGCAAAACAAAGCAGCTGATGAAAACTGGGCATGCTTCACTCACCAAATGTCCTACCTAATCATAACCTTTCCTTCCGCATCTTACTTCCTCTGCCCCCTATACATATTGAAACATGCTTGGATATTATTAATCCATTTATTGCTATCAGTGAATACATTTCTAAATATATACAAAACCCTGATCAAGTCATCATCTGAATTGCATGTATTCTGTCTGCTGATGCACTGACCTAAGTGCTTTACTCCTTAAAAGTCATATATATATATATATATATATATATATATATATATATATATATATATATATATAAACTGTCATAACCACACTTAACTATTCCCTTCTATAATCCCAGAACTATCATTCCTAAATATTTCTCTCTCTTTCCCTTACTAATCAAAGCCTTGTCCTAAATTTCCTATGCCTGCACTATATTTAATTGAATCATCTTACACAAACTACATTCTAAAACTGATTTGTTCATGAAATCTTAGGAAGTGCTCTGCATGGCCTATAATACCTAATCTATTCAATCAATAATTACAGTTTATCATCTATGAATAATTTGAAAGATTTTAATTGCCCTGGTATCATGGGAAGACAATTCTTTGTGATTTGTACTAAAACCGCTACAATCAGTACAAGTAAAATGGATGAGAGCAGACAACCCAGTTTGGTGCCCCTTTCCACCTCCACAAACAGCTTCTTATTGGCCAACAAATGAATTGTTGGTGCACCATATAATGCTCTTACCAGTCTTCTTACTTTCTGCCTCATTGGAACAAAATAATTCCACTCTATGGCATCAATGTTTTTTTGTATATTAAAGAATGTACCTCCATCCTGGTCATATCCTTAACTGCTTTGTACAAAAATTGTCTTAGTCTCGACCAACCTCTTCAGAAGTTCATCCTTTCCTGACCTTCCCACACCAAATTATGTATGATTTTCTCAAATCTATATTCAGAATCTTAGTGAACATTTTATCATCCATTTTTATTAAAGAAATGTACAAATAAATGTTTGTATTTATGTTATCCTTCTCTAGAGCAATACAATAACCTAGAGGAGGGGTATAGGAACCTCCACCATCCATATCCTTCACAGTAAATGTGACATTAATTTTGGTACTACCCTTTATCAAACATCTTATAAAATTCAACCATGAATCAATCCATCTTCCTCAAAAGCTTTGCCATTCATCAAACTGCCTACCATTTCACTGACTTCCCCCATCTGAATTTTTCTAACTATTTACTTTTCTGTCTATTAAATGATTCTGCAGCCAGAATTGTACAATTATATTTTCTGTTATGTAATCTCCTAAACATATTTGTCTGTATTTATATGTGCATCTGTAAAAAATATTTTTCTTTTATATTCCTTCTATGATTAATACTGACTTCTCTATAACCTCTTCTTAATACTAGACTTGGTCCATCTAATTTTTTTCTCTTTAAGCTATATGAAAACTCTAGCTAAGCTAGAACTTCCAATAAGTGCCCTCCCAAACATCCTGTGACATAGGCTCATGGGATATATGCAAATGACCCCTATGAACATCAGGTGTTTTAGCTATATGGCGATTCTGATTGCTCAGGTCTTTTACATTTGAAGTTGTTTTAATGGACAATTTCATGCCAATAAAGCCAAACCCCACTAGCTATGGATATGCATATTTCAGCCTTGTTATGACCTCATCAGCATAGCACAAGCAGAGCATTTGACTAAACATAAGAAACACACGGTTGTTGTACCCAGCTGATTTCCATTTTCATTAGGGTGACTGCAAAATATCCCAACTAACAAATTAAAACAAAGAGTGTGAAGGTCACACTGAAAAACCAATCAGTAAAGACTAAATGAAAACTCTAGCTAAGCTAGAACTTCCAATGAGTGACCTCCCAAACCTCCTGTGACAGAGGCACATGGGATATATGCAAATGACCCCTATGTGTTTCTTATGCTTAGTCAAACACTCTGTTTGTGCTATGCTGACAAGGTCATAACAAGGCCAAAATATGCATATCCATAGTTAGTGGGGTTTGACTTTATTGGCCTGAAATTGTCCATTAAAACAACTTCAAACGTAAAAGTCATGGGCAATCAGAATCACCATATAGCTGAAACACCTGATGTTCATAGTGGTCATTTGCATATATATATATATATATATATATATATATATATATATAGAGAGAGAGAGGGAGAGAGAGAGAGACAAAAGTTAAACAGTGCAAGCATTTTCTTAAATTTTCATAACACATAAAATAATACATGCTATAGGAACAGACATCCTATAGAAAAATGTACTAAAAAGCTGCAGTTTCAAACATATAAAGGCTTTGATTTTAATCAGCTATAGATATAACATATGCAAAATATGTATGCATTTAGAAACATGCAATATGAAAGTGCCTAATTACAATCCCTGGGATTCAGAACCATTTTCCTATTGTGGAAACTGACTTTTGTATGATGAATGGTCAGATGCAGAATAGGGGTGATTTTGATTACTTAGCCCAAAAGTGGAAACGCGAGAACTGCCATGGCCTGCATAATTTGCACATTGTGGTATAATGACATTGTAATGAGCAACAATATTAAAATGAGGACAACTGTGAATGCAAATGAGGGTAAACAATGTGACAGAGCAATTGAGACTTTACACCAAATGACATTAACTACAGCTAAAAAAAAAAATATTATGTACTTATTTTACTGCTACATCTGTGTTGTCTTTTTTTCCATGTGTCTTAACCTTTGGATTACTGGATCCAGTCAGATCTGAGATCAGTATCTCAGACTTTGACTCTGAAGCTTGAGCTCTTCACCCATAATACACTACATCACTTAATCTTCTCAGGCCAGTTTTGCCTCTCACATACTGGTCCTCACTACAAGGTAATAATTTAAAAGCAATAGACAGAGACCTGATGAGTTCTGACAAAAGGTAAACTTTAGGAAGATCTGTAAAGTCATTTATAATAGCATTAAACCACAAAATGCCAATTTGGAAGGGGGGCAGAAGGACAGAATATTGAGATGAACAGAAGAAGATAACATGGATATAGCTTTATGGTAAATGCATAACTTTCATACCTGATGTTCATAGGATCATAGGAAGTTACTAGGCTATTGTCTATGAGGCCCTTATAAGCCTAGCCAAGAGTTTAGCCCATGTTTAGACAAATCAGCACCCAAAGCCCCTGTCCAGCAGGGACACAGGTGGAATCCAAGAGTGTATTTTCTGATTCCCATCCAGTTATCCAGGTTGTGCTTAAAAAGGGATAATGAGGTACTCTGCTTGATGTAGAGAGGGAGTCTGTTCCACAGATGAGGGAGTCTCTGGGACACAAATCTTTCCCACCAAAAAGTCCTGTTGATATCACAGACCAGGCTTAGGTTTCACCAAGCTTCCACCTAAACTGCAGTTTGTACTAAGAGTGTTTCAGTTATTTAAATATTTTAGAGCAACAGGTGGCAGGTTCATCCTTTTTTCCTACACATTTTATATTTGTTTGAACGGCCTTTAGTGGTGTGATTTGCTCTTTGTGCTTCCTATTTTGATTAGGTGGGTTCTATCAGTGAGCCAGTTTGCTACCCATCTGGTAACATATGGATTCATGCCTAGTTGTGAAGGCTGATCTATTATGCTCGAGTGGGGAATAGTGTCAAAGGCTTTGACCAGGTCAAGGTAGGCGGTGTGCACTGTCTTCCCCTTGTCCATGGCTTTGGTGACTGTCTCAAAGAAGTTGACCAGATTTATAGGTTCATAGGTTAGTACTAGGCTAACTGCCCTTGCGAGCCACTGTAAGCCTAGCCAATTAGCCCTTGTGAGACTCAAACCCTGCACCTTGTGTTCATAAGGCAAACACCTTAACCATTAGGGCCACCCTCCCAACCCCCTAAAAGACATGACTTCCCCTTGACAGAGCCAAACTGTGTGAGACTGAGTACTTTGGGGTCACCAATGTCCCTGTTAATGAGGTCCATGGTAATCCATTCCATGTCCTTGCAGATCAGGCTAGTTAGGCTGATGGGACTATAATTTCCCAGATCGGTGGATGCTCTACCTTTGTGTAAAGGGATGACAGTGGTTGTCCTCCACTCAGCTGGGACAAAGCTGGTACTCAGGCTTTGGCTGAATAGGGTGCCTAATGCTGCTGCAAGTTCATGCCCAAGTTCATGTAGGATGCAGACTGGGATGTTATCGGTTCCCATAGAGGCTGTATTTTTTGCCTTTGAGAGGGCAGTGATTACCTGTTCACAAGAGATAAGGGGTGGGGGGTAGGTACTAGGGATGTCCTGATTTACTGACAGGGGACAGAGTGGAGAAGTTTTCAATGAATCTGTCAGCCAGGAGATTTACTATATGTACGGCATTTGTGTATGTGATGTCCTTGACCACCAGTTCTGAACAGATCTGTGTGCTTCCTTTGAGATTGCGGACATATGTAAAGAAGGTCTTATGATTGTGTCTGGTAGATGTGGCCAATTTGGGCTTGAAGTTGGCTTTAGAGAATTTCACTAGTGCTCTTATTTGCTTGTTCAGGGTTAGGAGAGATTGCTTCCAATTGGGCACCTGCTCCTTCTTGGTCCTGGACAGCATTTTATTTCCTTTTGTTTGTATAGTTTATTTATTGCAGATGTCCACAAGACAGGTTTACTCTTCCTTGTGGAGGATGATTTTGTCCTGTCAGGTATTCCTGATTCCATGCATCTATATAAATGCTCATATAGTACTTTGGACAGTGGTGCCAGTTCCTACAGTGGAAGAGGGGGCTGTGAAGCTGTTTATACCATTCTTCAGGAGGCTGTAATCAGCTTTGGAGAGTTTTTTTTTTGTTTGACCCTAGCTGGGGGGGGGGGGGTCAGTGGAGATGGTGACTTCAAAAGTGACCGCTTTATGGTCGGATCTTACCAGGGAGGATGATACTGTAGGGGTGCTCCTGTGGTTACTCCTGTTGGTTAATACCAAGTCAAACATATTATTACCTTTTGTGGGGATATCAACTAGCTGTTCCAAGGCATTTGCATTGAAAAAAATTGAGGAATCTCTGGGCATTTGTGACCTGGCATGATTAGTTTTTCCAGTCTGTGGTTGGGTAATTAAAGTCACCAAGGATCAGGATAAAGGGTTGAATCTTGATAAATTTGAAGGGGTCCAGATGGGTGGAGTGGGCATCTTGAGTCAAATTTGGGGGCCTGTAGTTAGCTATAATTTGAATAGGGGTCTTATTAATGGTAAACTGCACCTTTAGTATCTCCTGTGTGTCATACTGTTTGACCAACCTGGAGGTGTGTGTGTCTTTAATATATATTGAAACTTCACCTACTCTGGCTTTGCTGCCTACAGTTTTGGGTCTGACTGCATGATAGGATGAGTAACGAGGTAAAGCTGGGGTGCTCTCTGCAGTTTTGAACCAAGTTTCTATGACTGCACAAATGTCAGCATCTTCCAGGGTTAAGAATGCTTGCAGTGAGTGCAGTTTCATGTTTAGACTCCTAGTATTTAGCAGCATGAACTTTAATTTGCATTATGTTGAAATTTTTATGTTGGTAGCATTAACCTCATTACTTTTCCTAAAAAAGGCACTATGGGGGAGGCAAGGGCCTTAACCAGAATCCTGAAGCCCAAGTGAGATAGATGCAGGCCATCTCTAGCAAAGCATTATGGTCTGTCGATCATTTCTTCTCAATCTGTCCGGTACTGGACCCCCCTGGAATGACACCAGAAACTAAGCCAATTGTTAAAGTCAATCATTTTCTGTTTGTATTGAGGCATCATTCTGTTTGATGGTAGAATGCTGCTTAAGGCTAGGGACATACCTGCCTGGGGCACATATTCAACGAGGTCAATCATGTCTCTCTTAATATAGCCCAGGGAAGTACGTCTCAAGTCGTTCATGCCAACATGGACAATAACAGAGTCATAACAGTACCTGTTATTGAGAGACTTGCGTGCGTGTGTGACATGGCAGATTCTGGCACCTGACAAAGAACTAAACTTGACTTTCTCCTTATCCATCCTGGTGAGAGGCACATCTGTGTGTCTCACAATGGAGTCTTCTGTGACTAATATGTTGGGTTTATGTTTAGGCCTTAGTGGTTGCAAGACACTGGTGTGTGGACTATGCATTGTATGTGGTGTGGAGGGTTGTGGAGTTCCCATGTGCTTTTGCCTCTGAGGTTTCCTTTTTTTGGGTTTGTTTTTGTTCAGAACCTCCACATATGTGGGTGTGTGTTGTGTAGTTGTGGGTGATGTTTGAGGTGTAATGATTGTGTTGACAACCTTCTCAGTGCCAGATATACTGGCTTGTGAGGAAGACAGCATATACTCTAGCTTCTTTATGTAACTGCATCTCTCACAAATTGTGTTCCTAGGTGGTAGTAGTAGATGGGTGTCTGTGTACATGCAGCAGTTGCTACACTGTCTCAGGATGCCCATATCAACCAGGGTGGCAGGGGAAACCATAGGAAATTGTCCATCCATATTTGTCAGAATCTGAGGGAGAAGCCAGGAAGAGCTAAGGGGTAGGCCTAAAGTCAAAGTGCTTAAACCAAAACTAAGAGGCTTAGAATAACACTTACAATTTAAACAGGATAAAAACAACCAGTAATAAATGCAGCAGAGAAGATGCAATTGAACACTTTGGAGAACAAGTAGCAGAAAAACCAAGATGAAGTAATACAGTAGGAGGTGAAAACACAAATACTGTAAAAGCAGCCAAATATTTTTTTTTGTTAGTAAAGTGGAAAGGGAGAAAAGAGGAACAGAAGACAATTCAGGGTTAAGAAACTTAGGGGGGTTGGCTTTCCCAAATGTTCTCGATGTATTAGGTATAATGAGCTAATGACACTGGACTAGAAAGTATGTCCCAGATCAAATTTACAGTAGGGGCAGGCAACTGCAAAGCCACCAAGTATAAGAACAAGACAACAATAGGGAGAGAGGCTGGGAAACTATGCTACAGCTATTAGCTACACTATTTTAGATAGAAAATCCTACAGAAATGCTTATCACAGCAGAAAAAACAGCAGTGAGACACTAAATAAAAGTTTTAAACACAGAAAGGAGCAAGGAGACTCTAGATAATGCTTTTAACTGCAAACAAATCAGTTATATGATACATTCCATGGCAGGAAGTCAGAACAAGCAAATAGAGACAATTTTCAGTTAATACCTTTTACACAGTGAAACTAGCTAAACAAGCTTTACAAATAGTGTGACAGTAATAAAAGTGATTTAACAGGCTCTGTAAGGCAGACAATTTCAGTACAATAGTGCATTTAGTTTATAGCAATTAAATACAGTAAAATGTAGGCAGCAGACAATAAAAAGTGCTATAAGTGATTAGAATAAGCAATAACTAGCAAAAAAGCCACAAAAACAGGATACTTATTGTTATATATCACAGATTACAGTTGTGGTCAGTGCCTCTCCTCCTTTCAGTTTAGTGAAGTGAATAAGCAGTAATTTTCTCAAAGGTAGGACTTAAACATCAGAAGGTACAAATCTGAAACAACTTTAATAAAGCTCAAAAGAACCAATGGGTACTTACTCCAAGCCCTAGACCAGTCAACCTTTACCAGCCAGTGGCCAATCAACATGATCCTCTCACTAAAGTGAAGAATGGCCTCTGCTAATCCAAGATAGCCTGGAAAATGTGCTCAGAGCATACACCCACTGCAAAACAAACAATCAGGCCCAGAGACAGCAAACCTGAACTGAGCTATGCTACAGCTACCAGCTACACTATTTTAGGCAGAAAACACTACAGAAATGTTTATCACAGCAGAAAAAACAGCAGTGAGACACTAAATGAAATTTTTAAACAGATAAAGGAGCAAGGAGACTCTAGAGACTCATTTTAACTGCAAACAAATCAGTTATATGATACATTCCTTGGCAGGAAATCAGAACAAACAAATAGATGCTTAACAAATGAAGAACATTTCCAATTAATACCTTTCACACAGTGAAACTAGCTAGCAAAGCTTTACAAACAGTGTGACAGTAACAAAAGTGATTTAACAGGCCCTGTAAAGGCAGACAATTTTAGTACAACAGTGCCGATTAATTTACAGCAATACAATACAGTAAAAGTAGGCAGCAGACAATAAAAATGCTACAAATGGTTAGAATAAGCAATAATTAGTAAAAATAAGCAAAGACTAAAAAACATTTTCTTTTTTGTTTGCCTCAACTTGTTCAACAGTGTGCAGCCAGGCTGATCTTGGTGCTACTATGGAATAACAATTCTAAGGATTGCGGTGACAAATGGTGCCCTTGACTTTGACTGGATATCAAGCTTGCAATGTGTAACAAAGTTGGAGCAATTGGGCCAAGTAGCTGCTGAGTAGATGTCATCTATTGATGTACAACTAAAGAAAGCTGCAGAGAGTGATACTGCACCACAGAGTAAGCCTTCGATTTAGATAAGGGCAACCCGTTGATATTCTACACATGAGAGATACAATCAGTAAGCCTTCTGGGCAAAGTCACCTTAGAGATACCCGCTCCCAGTTTTTTTTTTTTTTTTTGGAAAAGAAGACAAACAGTTGGTCATGCATCTTGATTTCCTAGTGTTCTATGCAATTCAAACTTTAACTGTTGGTGCAGATCCAGACAGTGAAGAATGTACTCCCCTTTCTTAGCGAGTTTCAGAAAAATACTGGCAAATGAATAGAATAGTTTTCGTTAGACTCAGAGGACACCTTAGGTAAAAAGCTTGGATAAGTCCATAAAGGTACTCTGTCTTTATGAAATGTTAGATAAGGAGATTTGTATGACAAAACCTAAAGTGCCAATACTCATTTGATGGAAGTAACTGCATTGGTACAACCAGAAAAAAAGTCTTCCAAGGTAGAAATTTAAAATCAACTGTGGCTACAGGCTCATACAGGCTCTAGTGAAGCAAGATTGTCAGATCCAAAGGAGAAAACAAATCTCACAACTGTAGCCTTAGGAATAAGATGCCTTTCAACAATGCCTTAGTCAACCTCAAGGAAGCTACAGAAAAATATTCATGATCAACATGAAAATTAGAAATGGCTGCCAGTTAAACATTAGTAGAGTAATTTGGTCTTTACTGAAATAGACCCACTAAGAAATCCAAGATCGCATCTAAGGGAGTTGAAAAGGGATCCAGACCTTTATAGCCTAAGGGCTAAAGATTTTCAATTTGCTTTCATAAGTTTTTTGAGGGGAATAAACAGATGAAGGCAAAATTATATACACCACATACCTCGGTCTGTCCAAAGCTTTTGACACAATTCAACACTCAGGCATAATAGTAATGGCTAAATAAACTGTGAATAAACCCCTGTGTCAACTGATGGATTGCAAACTGGCTCACATATAGGGTGCAGATAATCAAAAGATGGGAAGTTACTCTACAAAGAGGCCAGATACCAGTGAAGTCCCCTAGGGCTCTGTGCTGAGACCTCTCCTGTTTGGCATCTAGTATTCTAAAGTAAAAACCAATACTAAAGAGCTCTGTCTGACCAAGTTTCCAGATGACTGCAAGCTAGGAGCAGTCATTGAATCCCCAAATGACTTAGCCATCCTGGAGAAAATGCTGTCTCAAATAAATAAGTGGTGTCAAAAGAGTGGTCTGAAACTAAATACCAAAGAATGCATTATTGTATCCTTTGAGAAGTCATCTACCCCAGGGAACTACCATATTGACAATATACCTCTAAGAGCTGGCCCAATAGTTTGGCATTTGGGAACTTATGTGGATAGTGACCTAACTTTTGACCAACATGTTTCTATTGTTCTAAGAAAGTCCTTCTATATTGCACTGCTTATAAATAGGGGATTGTTTCCAGATCTAGGGATGTCATTGTTCCCCTTTACTCAGCTCTAGTTAGACCTGTCACTGAACACAATGCCCCTTTTAGCATGTCCAGACACATGGGACAACTGTAATGCCCACAGAGGTACCATACTAAAATTATAAAATGCCTAAACAACATGTTCTACATGGACTGACTCAAAGCCCTTTCACTATACTTGGTATCCTACAAATTGCTAAGAGGTGACCTGTATCTGGAGCACAAGACATCATCTGACCCATTACTGATGGATTTACTGCACATCAGTAGGTCAGATGGCATCAGATAAACTCACTATAGAGATCTAAATCAGTTCTGCAGCATCAACAGAATGGTTTGGAGGGACAGGTATATCTCACAGAGGATACTGCTCCTATTAAACAGACTCCTGATCAACATAAAACAAAATTCATACCTGTCCATTTTTAAATGTAACTTAGATCTATGGGTGAGGTGGGATATCAAACGCATGGTGATGTGAAAGCCTGCAATGCCAGAAGGACAGAGAATAGCTCAGAATGAGTTTAGCAGAGAAAGACTGCATAAACCACTTGTGTTGGGGATTGTCCCTCCCTGTAGTGTGGCAATCAGTGAAGTTTCATCTCAAAAAAATAATATTTAGGCTTGGTGCTGAACAATGTAAAAATCTCAAAACCCAAAAAGAAACACAGTTCACCACACCATGGAAGAACAAAACATTGTCTGACACAGGGGCTCAGTTTATCACCAATCAGAAGAGCTTTTTTCTGCAGCCAAAGGGTAGGTAAGTAGTAGTTCAGAAAATCCCAGCAATTTTCCCAAGATGCTCCTGGTGATGGTGCCTCCTGGGGCCAAGGGAAAACATCAATGTATAATGAAACATTACATGAAAATGCATTATCAGTGTATCTACAATAAATATTCTTCCATGGTGTGGTGAACTGTGTTTCTTTTTGGGTTTTGAGATTTTTACATTACAAAGCCTTTAACACTATCATGCACACCAGCATTATTGAGAATATCATCCGAATGAAAATTAACCATTACGTAATTTGCATAAAAAAATGGTTCTTAGATGGTACCCACACAGTCAGGGTTGGTGGCATACTATCCACTAAAAGGAAAGCCACCATTGGCATCTCACAGAGTTTTGTTTTGGAGGTACTCCTCCTTGGTGTATACCGTATAGTGATTTCCAATCTGATATTAAGGAACTGTGGTTGACTAAGCTTGCTGATTCATACAAACTCAGAGTTTTGTCAACTCACTGGGTGACAAACATATCATCTAAAAGTGTCTAATTCATATAAGCTTCTGGTATCAGGTCTATGGTCTTAAGCTCACCAAAGGGAGCATTATATTTTATTACAGATGTCATAAAGCAGGTGTAAAGAGCGAAATAACTTCACTGTACCTGGATAATATACCTTCTGTTATTACTTGTACTACAAAGAAGGATTTCCAAAGGATTATTAAGTGGGGATCAAAAAATGCTTCCTTGTACTTAGATCTCTTAAGAAGGTATCTACTTTTGGGAGGTATCATTTACGAGATAGGTGCTGTCATAAGTGATCTAAGTACATTCATAGACAAGGAACTCTCTTTTGATCCCTACTTACTAACAATCATTCTGAAGTTCTCCTAAGTAATACAATTAATAACTAAAGATATATTCTTCACAGCCAATGAAGTTATCTCCCTCTACTCCTCCCTTACCAGACCAGTAATAGAATGCAATGCCCCCTTCAATGTCCATCTACCCAGGCATTTTGAACTATAAAATAAATTCAATGCATCTTCAACAACAGAATCTTGGGTACAAGCTACCTAAGCTATACAGAATATCTAAAAACCCCATCACTCAACTCTGACTCCTACAGACCACGGTTTAGTGACCCCATCTTACATCATAAGGCTGCAGATTATTCTGCCCTACCTGACTTTTTACATATTTGTTAAACAGGTAGCACGACTAATGCCTCTTTTAGAAATTTAAATCTCCATAGTAATATTAACAGAAATTGTTTACAGGATAGGATCTCCTATCAAGGCAGCTCCCTAACTCTTTTTAAATCTAACCTGGATGAGTGAAGGCAGACCTGAAAATTCACCCCCCTGTTCCAGCTCCTCAGACGTTTAGGGGTAGAGAGGGAAAGCAAGCAGTAGGAGTTGCAATGGTTAAGCTCCTATTGTTCTCCTTAGCTGGCAGCCTAGTATATGCTTAGAAACCTAAGAACCTATAGACAGCTTCAGTGTGGTTCTTCAGTACAGTGAGATGATATTATAAATGACAGGAAGGACGTGTGTCTGAGTTTTTTTAAGGATACCCAAAGAGACACACCTTCAACTGCTTTTTATAGGCACAACATGGGAGCAGTGTCTAGATAAATGAATATTGTAAAGGACCAATGCAATAAACTGTAGCAGCATGAAACTGGAGTGTACTTGACACAGAAAAGGCAGAAGTAAAATAACTAGAAATGAGACAGAGTGCATAACCATTCATGATCAGTATCTGTCACATGCCATTTGGCATCTCTCACATGGCATTTGGTATCTCTCACATGCCATTTAGTAATGCAGATTTACAAATCTCTGTGTATGACTAAATACTATAACCCCAGATGATGCTGTTGTGTTTAAAGTTGAATAGCTCAATATATTCTTGTTATGGTAATTCAACAACAAACATTTCTTTTGCCAATACAGCCCATTGCAACTTCTCTTAGAGGACTTGCATGTGATATAGTGTAGCTATTGTTTTTCATCCCTTCTTGTGACACACAATTTGACCTCCACTAATGGCTGGTGTGTTACAAGGCAGCAACAATATACAAATGCCCAAGGACTGTAAAAAGGGTTGTAAACATTACTGCAATTCTATTATTATGAACTGAGTTTTCTCACTGCTGCTAGTAGAAATAATCGTTCACTGAATTTGTTTATATACATTGCAATGACTTGTCATTTGCTATATATGGCAGTACTGACTTTTCAGATAATTATACCTCCATGTTCATTTATTTGTCATGGATAATTTAAAATGGATGACTTTGTCAGTTTCTGGTATTTATGCTGTTTACTGCACACTTGTTCAAAAATCTGCAATACTTCTAATAGTTGCACATCCGTGATTATTATTTGAAATTTCATGTTATAAAGCAAATATAGCTCTTTTAGTCTCAGTCTGGCAACCACATTTCACATAAAATATTTAGTGAAATTAGCTAAGAAAAAGTAATCTGTGAAATATCTCTTAACTACTAGTATAGTTTGAAACAGGCTGCAGAGGTAGATAATGAAATGACAGTTTTACATTGGTACTTAACAAGATTGCTTCAGGGATATTATTTGTCTGTATATGCACACACACACACACACACACACACACACACACACACACACACACACACACACACACACACACACACACACAGACACACACACACACACACACACAGTCACAAATGCACATGAATGTGCACACACACATTTGCATACTAAGTCCCTGTATATCTGTATGCCAAAGCATTTTATATAATCACACACACACACACACACACACACACACACACACACACACACACACACACACACACACACACACACACACACAGTCACAAATGCACATGAATGTGCACACACACATTTGCATACTAAGTCCCTGTATATCTGTATGCCAAATAATTTTATATAATCACATACACACACACACACACACACACACACACACACACACACACACACACACACACACACACACACACAACACACAACTACAAATATATGAAACATTGAATCACATTTCATAGAAAGTTTCATATACAGCACATCCTAATCCAAAAATCTGTTTTTTGTTTGCAAGACACAGGCCTCCTTGCCCCCCCCCTAGCCCCCCCCCCCCACGTTCCTCATTAAAATATACTATTTCCATGGCTGCACAACTATGGAGAAAAGGGAAAACACCATACACAGTGAATCACTTCACTACTAGTACACAATCACATACTTCTAGAGATGAGGAACAACATAATGGTGGAAATTAGCAATCTGCAAATACTGTGCTAAATTAATTTGCCTTGTAATTCCTGCAATCCTAAAGATTCTAAACCATGCCAGCAATGAACGATTACAGCTTTCTACATTCTTCTATGAACTGGGATTCAACCAGCAGTGATTAAAATGAAATACATTTTCAATCATTTTTTTCAATCATTTGTGATTCGATGAAAAGGCAATTCAATGAACTGCCTTGTACCTATACACTCACACACATGCAAATATTATATTTATGTCTATGTATACAAATCAATAAGTATATCTGTACATACCTGCTGATATACATCAGTACACACACACACACACACACATTAATATCTATATATATATATATATATATATATATATATATATATAAACACATATATATATATATATATATATATACACACACACACACACACACACACATTAATATATATATATATATATATATATATATATATATATATAAACACACACATATATATATATATATATATATATATATATATATATACACACACACACACACACACACATATATAATATATATATATATATATATATATATATATATATGCCCATATGTATAGTTTATAAGTCCATGTCTTTGACTTACATGAAGTTAAAAAGTAAAACAGCAGTACCAAAACGCAACCCATTGACATTCTCTTTCAAGAGTTGGCATGGATTTTGAAGATGGGGCATGTCCTGCTTCCCATTTGCCGTCTGCTGATGGGCTGTCTGAGATAGTTGCAATGTACAGGTCACCAGCCTCCTGTTATTCGGTGATGAAATGAATGTCAGCCATCTATCTAGCTATCTACATATGAATTATTATTAGACATTTGATATGTAAATGTTTTATGTAGGGAAACTGAAAGACAGCTAAAATGTATTTATGACATCATGCTATAAAATGAAGGAGTAAATAATTCTTTGTATAAACATACCTTTGTATGCAAATCAATTTAAGAGATTTTTATTCTTCATTCTCCAGAAAGTCGATTCAGATCCTAGAGGCAGAGTATGGGAGAATAAGTTTGAATATTGTGAGCTCATTTGGCAGTTTAAATTGAATGCAATGCTTAAGCCAGGTCATAACTTTTCTTTTCCTATTGTTCTTAAACTCAGATCTGCTAAATTATAATGATAATAACCAACATCATGGTTGGAAAAGCAGTACTTTTTGATCATTTGGCTTATTATCTTTATTGCAAGCTCAACTTCATGTTTTCAAATGTGGAACTTTGATATTATTATTATTATTATTATATCATCATATCTGAATATTTTTGTAAAAATACCTGTGGAGGTTTCTAATACTAAACATATTCTATATTTATATATATATATTTCTTATGGCAACATAGAGCATGATATATGTTTGATATCATTGATCATATGTGATTGTGTGTAACTCATAATATGATTGGGTTTTATTGTTAAATTTCTTTTAATGGAAAATAATGACATATTCTGATGATGTTCTTTGGAGCTAAAGTACTTAATATATGTTTAGGCAATAAACTCATCTATTTGCGTACACATAGTTCAGCATGCATTTTTGCTGTTTCATTCTCAGTTACACTCTGGTGGACTAGCACAGATTTTTTTTGGATAGTACCCATGATTTGTTTAGGTTCAAAGAGAACAAGCAAATCTCCATTTACAATTTGTATGCTCACAACTTCTTTATGCATTTATTCACCCTTTTGAGTACAGGGCAAATAACATAACACATTTGGACAATACTTCCCAAGCCAGATTTTGTTATTAATTTGTAATTGATTAGGATGGTAATGTGTTACTCTAGAATGAATTAATTTCAGATGAACCCCAGGTGTATATATAGAGTTACAGATATGGATATTCTTTCCTTCTTGACATTGTGGAAATGACCTCTCCACTCTATTATTTTCTCTTTGATGATGACAAAGAGACAGATGTAGCTGTGGAAGATGGCAAAAGAGTTTAGATATAGATCTAGAAAAAGCTGTACAAATGAAAAAAAACATATGGACATTGAGGTTCAATGGAAACACTTGCAAAATACAGCATTTAGGCTTCAAAAGAAAGAAAAACTGAGGATGTTGATAAATCCTGAGTTAGGCCAATGGGGGAAGTATAATAGAACAATAGCAGTACAAAACAGAATGCCTGAGTATAGTATATCCTCATGGTAGAAACTTTAAAAGCAAGGAAGTAATGCTTGGATATACATAGGCCTAGGCTATGCCATACTTTGAATACTGATGCAATTCTAGGGGCCATATTTGGAAAAATTACATCAGACTGCTGTATGTAATCCAGAGGAAAACCTTCCACAAAACTGCATGAAAAGGAGTGGGAAGAACATGAATAGAGGCTAGTGAAGCTAGGGTTCTGCTCACTGGAAGCCAGAGGAGACAATGGGCCTGCAGCTTGGACACACAAATATTTTAGGCATATGTGAAGTGGTTATTCTGAACACAAAATGCACATATTGAATAACAGGATACATTCACAACATTATTAGGATACTCAAAAGTACTTTTTTTCTCGCAGTAGGTTGCAGACTCAATGAGTCGGCTATAAGAATGGGTGATGGAGAAAATCTTCAGGGATATTTACGATGGCAACAGACAGATTTTAAAAGGATAACATGGAAGGTGGAGATAGAGGGCGATGTAGAATGTTAAATGGACATAACAGGACAAATTGGATAGGCTATTGCCTCCAGAGACCAAGGAAATGTATTTTATCATAATATTGCAATGCAATACTGCTTTTTTGCCTTTGCTGATCAGTTTGTTTACTACCTTGGTCTGATTTATTATTAGAAACTTAGCTTTATTGTTTCTTGGTGAACCTGTACCTTAGAAGGATTAAGATTTTCTATTTTATTCTACTTTTCTGCTTAGCCATATATATCTGTTTCTATGGCATCATTATTTTGAGTTCATACCAAACTGATAGTAGACTCAGTTGACTAATATTGTTCTGCTTTGTCTTGTATCCACATGTCTTGGTGAGTGTTTGCTGGATTAATTGTGTTATATTCCCAATTCACATTGGTCTGTATGCATGTGCAAATGGTGTAAGAGACTGCTTCAGAGAGATATTTCTAAAGTCAAGCAAGCAAATCACCCATCAGCTCAAAGCAGAATCTAAATGAAAACAACATCAAAGAATGTACCACCAATACAAGCACTGCATTACTGATTTTAATAATGGTGTGAATTGCAATAAGAAGTTATGTCTTGCAGAAATAATCTGAAATCAAAACTGGTACTGCTTTTCCCTTGCTAACAATCTTTGTCCTTTGTTTCAAATTAGGAGTACAGTGCTATATGTTGCTTTCCCAGGATACTTACAAAAGGCTTTGTGTTGCTTTAGCAGGACCGTAAAATGCAAAAACAAAATGCTTCAACTCTACCTGAGTAACATTAGTTTTCCTTCCATATTAATTCTAAGGCACCAAACAGGTTAGCAGCTGTAGGCTGTACAAATTCAACCAATCACAGAATACCCAAATTTAACATATAAAGTCTGTATTAATTGTGCAAAGTACATAATTTAGTGTTAACTTAATGAGACAGAGGACAGCATAGCATAAGGGAGCTGTATTAATTCTACACATTTAATGCACTTGTTATTCAACAAAATGAATGAAAAATAATCTAGAGAATTACAAATACTGAAACATGTCACTCCATTGTGAGAAGTAATATCCAAATGCAGGCAAGAGGGATATTACACTTTTATTTAACATTATTGCATATAATATTCAGTGCATTGTTAGCATGTGGTCGTTACAGTACTGTAGACAACTGGTGCATCTGGATTCTCTATTAATTTAGCTGTAAAAATGCTGCTGTGAAAAAGCGGATGATAACAAGAAGGTAACAAATGGCACTGTGCTCCTGATTTAATAACAGTACTGTCTGCTATGTCACAATGAGGAAGGGTAGCCATTTGTAGGCAATAAGCATGTCTCTTTTTACTTGACTACATATATTATCTGGTGAAGTGTTTGCATGAGGATGCTACAGTACCATGGGATACCTTGACTGTCCTTGATGATGATCTTTGTAAGGTTGAAAGCTGTTTTCATTCATCTGTATAAAGCACAGCATTGGGGAATAGTAAAGTACAACATATGTAAGTTTTACTAATTCTACATTCAACGGCAGAAAGTACACAACAGGGACCAGAAAAACAAAACTTCAGGATGTGACATTACTTTATTCTTTGTTGTTAAAAATGTAGTGCAGCATTCCAAACTGACCATTTTTAGCATTAGCCCAGGAGAGTACAAGTAAAATGGCAGCGAAGGAGAGGAACAGCAAAGCAGCAATCGAAAATAGTATCAACATAAGCCATGTTAATTACAACGAAACTTTAAGTATGGATGGTACTATACTTCAGACGTACAGGATACAGTGTCATCAGGTCTATCTATATTTGTTTAACAATGTATACAACTTTGTAAAGAAAGCAGTGGTTGATTGAAAATAATGATTAGATGAGATGTCTAAGGTATTCTGGAAGACTGAAGAAGTGGTAAAGACTAAGCAACTAGAAGGGATAAGATGAGATTAAGGAGATAAATGTGGATGCACATTTATAAAACCAATCTAAAGAAGCTGAAATGAATGCACTCATAAAAAAAGAGAGATCATCGTGGAGAAGCAGCATATAGCATCACAACCTTATTTGGCAAGTGCTAATCTGTGACTGAGAAATAATAGCCAAGTGCAAGCAACAGGAACATTACCCTGATTTCACATGATTGAAAACACTACTTGATGCACTGCTTGCATATGGATGCAAGTACTCATAAATCCTTCATACACAACTTCAAGTTGTGTTAACCCTATATAAACAAATGCACCTGTACACAGATGATGGGAAGTAACACACATGCATAAACCACAGATGATTAACAACAGTCTACACAGAAGCAAAAATAGTCACTATGTAAAACTAGCTGGATTGATGAAGAAGCAAAATAGTCACTATGTAAAACAAGTTGGATTGATGAAGAAGCAAAATAGTCACTACATAAAATTAATTGGAGTGATGCACTCAGACGAAAGGAGTAATGTGGCAAACTCAAAAAAATACCTATGTATCTAATTACTTACTTGATTTCTTTTACAATGAGATGGAAAAGAGTTATTCAGTAATTGGCATATGTGTTATGCTTATTATTTTAATAGCTGGCCTTATAGTTTGGTTAAATACGTTTCTTATTTATGCCTTCCTCTGTTAGTTATAGATTTACTTATGTTTATTTCTTTCAATGGTGGAATATACTGTACAGAAGCATGCAATATCTGGTTTGGGAAAATATACTTGTGGGAAGGAAGCTATTTTCTGGGAGATGGTACACATTTCCCAAAATCATGGTTACACACCACTACAGAAAAAGTTGACACTTGGTCAAAAATTTTTTTTACAGCATTAGTCACACAAAAGGAAGAGAACAGAGTGTTACAGTCCAGTACTTATGAAAAAAGTTGCATAAAAGACTTACAACTACAATCAGTTGAAAGTAATATAGGTTACAAAGCTTGGGAAAAAAAACGTTGCTACATTTAGTTTGGCCAGTGTCTTGAAATATGCCAAGTCCGGCTTTTTAAACTTAACCCTAAATTTTAAGAAAAAAAAAAGTTGAAGACTATGCTGGTCCTATGCCAAAGAATCAGAAAATAACAGAACAAAAATAATTATAATAATAATAATAGGAAAACAGGGTGATAATTTTAGTGCATTACTAAGTCATAAAGAAAATCAATCTGTCTACCTTTTGGACTACAGGTGTCCATCATCTAAAGCATATTTTTGTTTGCAACATGCTGATTGGTCCAGTAAAAAGTACAACCTCAATTTTTTTTCTTTTCTGATTGTTCTACATAAGAGTTAGGCCCATTGCATTCAGTATTCTTATGTAGGACTCAAATATAGTCTTTGTACCTATTTAAATGTTTTATTAAAACAGAAAAACTTGCTCTGTGACAGACTCTTTTCAACTTCTAAACATTCTTTTAGAAGCGTTAACTCACTAAAGTCTCAGAATGAGTGTTTAGAGTTTACGTGGTTAGTTAATGAGATCTAAATGGTTTGCTGGCATCTGTCAGAATGAAAATAGTGTTTCTTTTCTCAATCTGCATTTCTTTCTTGGTGAAAGTGCGGGTGTATACTGTAATGAACAAGCATTCTGAGACTGGTTTCGTGCATTGGGTCTGTTGCATGATGGGGTGTGTCTCAACTTCCCAAAGATCCTGAATAAGGTAAATTGAATAACTAAAAATGAACTAATTAGTGGAGGCTTTTAAATGTAAGAAGGTGATACAATAATTATCAGCATTGTTTAGGTGGTTAACTGTTATCCCTCCCAAATTCTTTGCCTTCCCTTTTGAGCTTCTCTTTGTATCCTTATCTTATGTTATTATCCAATACATGCATTTGGAAAATGATGGAATTTGGTTGTTTTGTATTCTTGGCATGGTATGATCTTACAGTAGTTTTGTTTTTAAACAAAGGAGAATAAGAAAAAAAATTGAATGGAAGATCTCTCATTCATTTATTTAAAAAAACATGCAGAGTTAACAATAACCTGCTCTCCATCACGCAGCACATATATCTCATTAGAATTCCTTTGCATAATTATTGGTGACCTAAATGGTGAGAGAATAGAACAAAAACAAAATCCTCCAAAAATTAATACTAGAAGAAAGATATAAATGAAACCTAACAAAGGGGAATGCTAACCGTTAAATATTGTGGCATCCTAGAACATTTTTGAGCAACGGTACAGACCTGAACCAATGTTTATTCCTTAAAATCTTTAGCAATATGTCCATTTAGAAGTAAAGGCATTAGATGACACTGATAAAGAAGAAAGGTAAAAAACTGATGTAGGTTACTGCAGTGGATGATAACAGAAAAAAAACATAATTTCTATGATAAATATAACAGTTAGAATTTAAAAAATAAAATGTGAATGTTACTTTTTAAAATGAAGAAGCAAAGTTGTGAATTTTCAAATGAAAATTGAAGATGTAACCAGAGTTTATAATTGTGTTATTTTTTCACACACTATTGTTATGTAACTTCTATGGAAAAGCGGACTAAGAAATAAAACTTGTTTCTTCTGTGTTCAAGTGAAGTTCTATTATGTGGGAAGAAAAGTATTACAAAGATGAGCAAAAATAATTCAGTTTTTATTTTACATTTTGATTTTCTTTTTTTCTGAAATTGAAAATTGATTGTATTTCCCCCACTCAGTGATGTTTATTTTAATTGTAAAATGAGTTGTCAACGTAAGCATTTGCTATTCCAGCGCCAGTCACCATCAGAAATACAATAAAGCAATGATCGTATCCATACTAAAAATGTGTTCTTTCATGGCATCTGTATTTGTAGCGGACTCATGGGAGAGTAGCAGATGTGGCAGTTTGGCCTATTGTACAATTGCAACAGTATTTTTTTTGGTCGGAGGAATTAACCCTAGGATAATTTCTGACAGAGAGCTGCTGTTAATGTCAGGACTGCATGTCACCTACCACTGATTTGCTTTGTCATCTGCAGAACAACATTGGACAAAACCACCATTTTAGACTAATCTGGCCAAGGTTATCTAATTGTTATTACTTTCAGAACATGGCAATTCATTTTAGGAATACCTTGACTCTCTTAAAAGACGTCTGTCAGTTGACTAAACTTATTTAACATTAGTGCACTAAGTGAAAGAACTCATGGACATTTAAAGTATTTGGCTTTTTTTCCCTCAAAAGCCATATCTGCATAGGTAGTAGAGTTTGGTTTCACTGAAGCAAAATGCTGTAGGCTGAAAATCATGGCAGATTCACCAGGTACATGTAAATGTGCTTCCATTCTGCCTGTCGTTCTAATTTATTTTTAATAATGCCATACTTTCTCATGCATATTAAGACAGTTAATTAGGAATGGTACCATTTTTTTCTTACATGGATATCTAAATTTATGATTTTGGTAGCAATAACTTCACTGGAATCCTGCCCATACTGAAGTGGGCTAGCAGCTCAATCTTATCTCTGTCAAGAACATTTATGCTACTTCAGGAAAAAAAAAAACAGGGCAAGAAGACAATGCTGTAAGAACTTTGATGGTACAGCAAGCATGTAATGGCAGGAACAAAAATTGGTTACAATTATGAAATGTGTATAAAATATTTCTGCAAAGTAAAGCAACATTCAAATGTAAATTTAGAAAGTGTTTTTATTGATTTATGTTTAAAATAATGAACCGTGTAAGTAACATCTGTTATCAAGGTTCTTTACTGTCACACACATGATTCAATTTCTGTGGATTGCAACTCTGCTTAGCAGCTTGTATTCTGTATAGTAAGGATTTACTGGAAAATACACATCTCAGCTTTTATTTTACCATTTATTTGATGGACTTCATTTTATACAATTTCTATAAAAGCACAGACTGAAATATAAAACTATCAATATTTTTAATATTTTACCTTCACTGCACTGAAAATGTTGTTTGAAGCAGAATATATCACTGAAATATGAGACAGTTTGTTTACTTACAGCTTGCTAAACTTAGCAAACTGAATGTAAACCCCTTTGCTGTATGATGGGTTGTCAATTGGCTCACAAACAGGTCACACACTATCAAAGTGGGTGACTGCAAATCAACCAACTGACCTGTCACCAGTGGAGTGCCACAAGGGTCAGTGCTGGCCTCCCTACTGTTTGGTATATACTTCTCAGAAGTTCAGGCCAAAACTAAGAGTCTGTGGCTGACTAAGTTTGCGGACAACTGCAAACTATGTGCAATTACTGAATCCTCATGTGATGTCAGTATACTTCAGGAGGGTCTTGTTCATGGTCTCAAACTGAATGCAAAGAAATGCATCATCATTCCCTTCGGTAAAAGCCATGTCCCTTCACACTATTAAATTAACAACAATACCCTATGTACCTACAAAGTGGTAAGAGATCTGGAATCACAAGTAGACTGCGACCCTTAACTTTGACCACCATTTGTCTACTGTAGTAAGTAAGGCTTTCTACATAGCATACTTGATTAGCAAAGGCATCATCTCTAGAGCAAAGGAGGTTATAACCTCTCTATACTCATCACTAATCAGGCCCATAATTGAGTATAATGCCCCTTTCGGCATGTACCATACAAAGCAACTGCAGCGATTAGAGACACCTCAGAGGTTTCTAACTAAGAAGATAATGTACTCCAGTATGAGCCCTCACAGACCAACTAAAGTCCCTGTCACTATAGTCAGTATTGTACATACTTCTTAGGGGAGACTGATGCCTGGCTGACAGAGCAATCTTTTAACCAAACCTAATGAATTTGCTGAACATCCGTAAATCAAACAGGACTAGAGCTACCCATTCCAGGGACCTAAATATGGCCTGTGCCTTGAATAGGATGTGCTGGAGGGACAGATTTGACTCCCAGTGACTGCCGTATCTTTGGAATAGGCTTCCAATTCATGTGAAGCAGACCACCTATATGACACTGTTCAAAAGGAACCTGGACAAGTGGATGGGGCACCATAACTTCTTACCAGGGATAGCACCCACAAATCTCCCGGACATGGGCAGTCATTAATAAATACAGTCCTGGGTATTGACTAGAGAATATATGGTATTACATTGGGATGAAATGGCTAGGCTTGAAATGACCTATGGGTCAACAGCCTTGTAACCTCCTGTTAAATAAATTCGTTAGAGTCAGACTGTAAAAATCATTGAGTTATTCAAACACAATGTCAATTAATAACAAACAATAATGCAGGAAAGCTTGAGTATCTTAAAGCTCTAATGTACATTAGGAGGCAAAAAACCATACACAAAGTTTGTATAGAATTTTGACTGCTTTATTGACCAAAACACATTGGTTATATACATTTCATTATCAGTTTTGCCCACCTTACTGGTGTGGTTAGTGACAGGGTCTTTACATCATAGTAATTCATAAAAAGTGCTGAATTTGTGTTTTTCAAAAAGTCCTTTTCCCATGAGAATGTTGCAGCCTTGCAAGCAGCTGGTCAGTCACGATGACCTCCTGAGGATGTAGCCAATTCAAGGTTCTCTGATTAGTTCAAATACAATAGATGTATGTCTTCCTTAAAGCCTCCCTTTGTCTTTCTTGTCCCCAGCTGTCCCCCATCAGAGATACTGTGCACAAGGCTAGCTTCCTGGTGGAGGCAGGAAAGAGGACACACATGCAACAGATTTATTATTTTCTAACTTTGCAAAATAATCTTTACTTGAAAGACATGAGCCAGACTGCATCTGCAAGCTGCCAAGGTCAAATTTCTGATTACACTGCAGCTTGTGCTTCAAGCAATAATATGCAGGTTTATTTCTACTATTATTCTAGTAAGACAGGATTAAATGCATTAAGTACATTTATTCCTAACTAAAGCACACATTTCTCTATATATTTGATCACACAACTTATATATGTTTGAATGATTAAATACACATCTTCCTAAGCAGCACACATTGTAAATATATTTTTCTAGGCAGCATGTATGTAAATATATTTTCTAAGCAGCACACATTGTAAATATATTTTTCTAGGCAGCATGTAGATTTTTCTAACATTCTCCCTCCTTTTAATGCATTTAATACTATGTGAAACATAAACAGTATTAGTTCATTTCTTAGCCTTTTCCCTTCAAGGACTTTCAGCTAAGTAAGTCATTTGTTTTATATTTCAGATAGACTTTCACTTGGTATCAACAAATTCAATTCTATATCTTGGTACATAGTTTCAGTCACTGATACATCAACTAAGTCTTTAACTAATTTTTTCACACAGGGTATCCCAGCAGACACATGCTCCAATTATGAGCAGTACCACACAAATTGCAATCAGAATGTTCATAAGGACCGACCCCACCCACCAAACAGATTCTGGAAAAAGTTCGTCAGTGGGTTTGGGCCTGGTTCTGCCATTGCTGACACCTGCTGTATTACCTCCAGGTGATCATTAATTTCATGCTGGTTGTCTGGAATGTACGCACAGCATTCTTCTTTGATAAGCGCACGTACCACCTCTCGCCGCTAGGGTGAAGTCGAGAGCCATTCGGTTCTGTAATACAACTGTTCTCATTGCATTCATCTCATCAGTCACAAGTTCAAGAGCGGAAAAAGTCGCATTGCTCATTACTTCGAGAAGTTTTGACAATTTCCTCAATTCCCAAATCGATTTGACTGCTCCATAGGTTGGGAATATTCCAGCCCAGGATATAACACTGTCACTCAAGTCCATATGGGTCAATTTTTCTTTGTCCTTCACAGACGAATGATCCTTCCAGCTTGCTTCAATCTTACCCACTGGATTAGTAGGTTTTCTGACTGTATTTTCAGCTCGGTGAGCTACATCTCTTACATTACGTATTTTACCCAGGGCAATTCTGCAGTATGTCTTATGGCTGGAACCAGATAACGCAAAAACCAACTGCCGGACCAATTCCCAGGTAACCATTTATAGCGTATTATCCCACAAACAAAATAACAGTTTTCTACTTTTGTACTGATGCGGGTTAACCCTGAATGAAACATTTTCTTATCTATAACAGAGAATTGTCTATATATTTCAGGAGATTTTTGCACATTTCTCAATGTTGTTTTCATCAAGCTTAAATATGAATCATAATTGTGCTGCAACTCGTACCTGAGTCAATAGGTTTTATTCAACATTTGTAAGACACAGTTATGTGTCAGTTACTCCTACCAACCTGGAGTGTATGACTTTTAACAAAACAAACAATTCCTTTCTGAGTAACAGGCAAATGTAATGCCACTTTGTCTTGTGATCTCACAGTGCCTGTGTCAAATAACAGGTTTTCCCAAGTTGCATTTATTCCCAAGGGGACAGCAGACATCAAAAGTCCTCCATATGCTGTGGGTATTGCAGTACAGACCCAGCAATTTGAGACGCTCATAGTCTCTACATAAACTCGTTTCATAGCCAGGTATGTGTTAAAGTTTGGGTGCCAGTCTATAGCCAGTCCTTCATCACGTTTTATTAATTTCACTTCTGTAGTTATATGCAGGAAAAACCATAACAACAAAAAGGTTACTACAAACATAGTTATTAAGTGTATGATCAGTAGGCCAGTGAACCAGTGTCTCTTGGGTTGTTTCACATTTTTATTCATTCTGCCTCTGGCCATCCTGTTCCTGTGGTATGTCCAGACTAAATTTCTTAACAGGTTTGCAATGGGTTAAATGAACCCAAGATGCTCTCTCAGCGATTTTCACTGCAGTGGGTGTTGCCAACAGTACCTGGTACGGACCTTCCCACCTTGGACTCGCCCAGTTCTTTCTCTTTATGATTTTCAGCCAAATCCAGGACCCCGGGGTCAGCACGGCTTCTGGTTTCGTTTCTTGTTTATCTGGAAAACAGTCTTATTTGTTAATAACTTTTTCATATAACTAGCTAATGAGCCATCGGCCTCCAGCTCTGCAGGCATGAGGGCCTTCCATTGTGGCACACAATATGCCCTTCCAAACACTATTTCAAAAGGGGTCAAGCCCTTTACATTTGGAACAGTTCTCATGCTCAGCAGTGCCAAAGGCAGACAGCAAATCCAAGTCTTTTGAGTCTCACTCATTAATTTTCTCAACCTGTTTTTCAAGATTCCATTGTACCTCTCCACCAGTCCTGCTGACTGAGGGTGATAAGCACAATGGTTTTTCAAAGAAATCCCAAAGAATCTCCCAAGCTGCTGTATTGTCTGATTAACAAAATGTGTCCCATTGTCACTATAAATTCTTTCCGGTATGCCAAATCTAGGAATGATTTCTTTCACTAGGGCCTTTGCCACTGTTGCTGCATCCGGATTTCTAGTTGGAAAAGCTTCTACCCATTTTGAAAACATATCTATGATTACTAAACAGTATTT
This sequence comes from Protopterus annectens, assembly GCF_019279795.1. Taxonomy (NCBI): domain Eukaryota; kingdom Metazoa; phylum Chordata; order Ceratodontiformes; family Protopteridae; genus Protopterus; species Protopterus annectens. The sequence continues at coordinate 552,385,983 of NC_056747.1, read as the reverse complement.
TTTCCCTTCACATTTGTTCAGTTCTATGAAATCCATACAAATAGTATGGAACGGATAGGGTGGTGTTGGAAAACTCCCTCGCTTTGGTTTAAATGCTCCCTGTGCATGATGTTTGCTACAAATATGACATGTTGCACAAAATTTTTGTGTATAATTCGTAAATCCATATGTTTGGAATGTTTTGTTAACTAACTGTACCATCCCCCCTGTTGAGACATGGCTCTGCCCATGACTCAACAAAGCTGCATATCTAAATAAATTAGATGGCAATATGGGCTTTTCCTCTTTGGAGATGTACAGTCCCTCTTTAAGGATTGCTCCTCGTTTTATCCACTTTTGCTTTTCTGCTTTTGTAGTTAATGTCTGCATTGTTTTTAACATTTCTAAATCTAGAGTCTCAGAAGGTTGTAGTTCTTCATTCAAAAGCACAGTTTCTGGGTTTGAGGCAGCTTGCTTCGCAGCTGCATCAGCCCGAGCATTCCCTTTTGAAATTCTGTCTTGTTGTTTTGTATGGGCTGCACATTTACAGATAGCTATTCTAGTGGGTAACTGAATAGAATCTAACAGGTTCAGAATTAATTGCGCATGATTAATCGGCTTGCCAGTAGATGTTATCATTCCCTGTTTTTCCATTGTTGTGCAAAGACATGCACTGTAGAGAAAGCGTACTGACTGTCAGTATATATGTTAACACATTTGCCTTTCGCTAGAGTGCAAGCACGTGTCAAAGCTATCAATTCTGCTGCTTGAGCTGACAGGTTATGTTGCAGGGGTTGTGCTTCTATGATTTCGTCATCAGTCACTACTGCATAGCCCACTAGGTTCTTCCCTGTAGGACCTCGTCTACAGGACCCATCCACAAAAAATGTCACCTCTCGTCAGCTAAAGGTACATCAGTAAGATCTTGTCTGGGTGTGGTTATTTGTTCCATTTCCTGTAGGCAGCTGTGTGGTGTGCCATCCACAGGAATTGGAAGTAATGTCGACGGATTTAATGTTGTACAACGTTCAATTGTCATATGGGGTTGACTCAATAGTATGGTCATGCAAGAAAGATGTCTGGCAGGGGATAAAATGCTATTTTTCCTGCAGTAAAATTATCGCAACTGCATGAGGTACTCTCAACGTGAGAGGATGAAACAACACCACTGAGGCTGAAGCTTGCACTGCCATAGCTGCTGCGACTACTGCTTGTACGCAGGCCGGTAATGATCGTGCCACCGGATCTAACTGTGATGAATAGTAAGCTATGGGGCGTTGCTTGCCGCCATGTTGTTGCGTCAGTACTGACGTCATATATCCCCGCCTACAATCTACAGTTTGGAAAAATCTCTTATGGTAATTTGGAAGCCCTAAAACTAATGATGAAACTATCAGTTTTTTTAGTCTGCAAAAGGCTGCCTCTGCTTCCGGAGTCCAGTGTAGTGTTTCTCGTGCTGCCATTGGTGTTTTAAATATTAAATCAGCCAATGGAGCCGTTTCTAAAGCATAATTCGGTATCCAACGGCGACAAAGATTAGTCGTTCCCAAGAAGGACATCATTTCCTTCTTGGTAGTTGGTCTGGGTGCTTGTAAAATAGCTGTTTTTCGTTCTTCATCTAATGTTCTGCCTTCTTTGGATATCACATATCCCAGGTATTTAACCTGTTCTTTCCAAAGTTGCAATTTATGTTTATTCACTTTATGCCCTTGCTCAGCTAAGAATTTCAATAATGCTATTGTGTCTTCCCTACACTGTTGCTGGGTAGGGGCTGCAAGCAAGATGTCATCTACATAAAGTAGTACTTGGCTGCCCCCTGGTGGAGAAAACCCTGCCAGGTTGCTAGCCATCTCTTGTGCGAATATCGTTGGACTTTCACTATATCCCTGTGGTAGTCGGGTGTATGTATACCTTTTGCCCTGAAATGTAAATGCAAACCAATGCTGGCTGTCAGGGTGGATAGGTATTGAGAAAAATGCATTGCTAATATCTACCACGGTGAAATATTTCTGTTGTGGCTTCAGATCATTTAATAAGGTATGTGGGTCTGGCACCGTAGGTGCTCTTGGTATTACCGCATCATTTACAGCTTGTAAATCTTGCACCATCCGCCATTCCCCGTTTGCTTTTTTTACAGGAAATAGAGGAGTATTACATGGTGAATCTAAAGATTCCACCAGTATCCCTTCCTTGAGTAATGCCATAATAATAGGTTTGATTCCCTGTTCTGCATCCTTGCTCAAAGGATATTGTCTTTTTCTTGGTCTAAAGGCTGATTTTGGTGTAATAACTACTGGCCCTGCTGTTGAATAAGTCCTACATCTGATTTTCCTGTTGACCAAAGAACATTTGGTATTTTACTCAAAGCTTTTTCTTCTTCCTCTATCAAGAACGCCATTCAGCTGTTTTCACTCTGTTGTAAGTGTACAGCTGGGCGTGCTATGCTAACCAATTCAGTTTCTGTTTCTGTACTCCTAAGTCCGATAACTCTGAGTCAGTTAGTCTCTCCCATCCTGTCACTTTGTCACCCAAGTCTACCCACCTAACATTCTTGTTTTTGGTTAGGCTAACGTGTGGTAGTTTATTGGATTTGTACAAATCGCAAAACTCCTGAGGTAACGAACAACTTACCACACTGTTGCCCTCAGTGTCCCAGTATAGGGTCCGTAATATCAGTCTATTTGCAGGATTCCTGAACAACTTTTGTTCGTATTCTTTATCAGGTCCTGGTGTGCTACAAAAATATAGGGTACAATGTAATAAATGTTGCTGGTCAGTATCGAGGGGAGGCACCTTGCTGGTGGCTACATTCATCAGTTCCTCGGTCACTGCCCCTGGTCCGGTTGTAACCAGATCCTGGCTGTACCAATAATAAGCCTCCCCCTCCGACCGTACTACAAAGGTGTCAGTTTGTCTCTGTGCCTCCATACCGTTCATGGTAGGGACTACTGCTATGCCAAAAAGTTGCATAAGATCTCTTCCTAATAGGTTCATGGGGCATTTGGCAGAAAGTACTATTTTACTTCTTTGGGTCATGCCCGAGACTGGATCAGTTATTGCTATATCATGGGAAAGTGGTTCCCTGTACAACTGTCCGTTTGCTGCTTTCACTAATATGTAATCAGGTGACTCAGAATGTTCCGGTAACTTTGAAGGATGTATCAAAGTTCGTGATGCTCCTGAATCACACAAAAATTTGATTTCTCTCCCTTCTACCAGAAGTGTAACTTCCGGTTTCGTGTCTGCTAAATAGAGCTCTAAGCTCAGTAGTGCCAGATCTAAAACTTCACTTTCCCCAACTTCTACATCCAGTTGCATGTCATCTGCTTCTTCTAAGGTATTTACATCATCCCCCTGCTCATTAGTCTCTTCTGATAGCTGCTGAGCAGCATAACTGTCATATAGTCAATCCTCATCTTCCTTATCCTTTTTTTCCGCAGGTGCTTTGTTCCTGCAATCCCTTGCCAAATGTCCCTTCTTACCGCAATTGAAGCATTCTCCTTTTTTCTTTCTGCTCTCATAAATTTCTGAGTTTTTGTCAGAGCGTTTGTTACCCTGAATATTTTGCTTACCCTTTTTGGCTGCTTGTACTACAAAAACTTCCGCACCGTCTTCAGCTGTGAAGACCTGCGTTTTCTTTTTCTTTTTACTGTTAAAATGTTTTTCGGCATGTCTAGCATACTCTAACAAGGCTTGAAGCCTACTTGTTCGGTGATCTATCATGTGCTTCGTGATGAAGCTATTGACAGGGGCAATACAACCTTTCAAAAATGCATTCTTCAATTGTTGTTCATATGAACTATCATTCTTTTGATTTTCAGGAACAGGCATGCCACTATGGTTATTAAAACATTCTAATAATCTACCATAGTATGCATCCACAGTTTCATTATCTCGTTGTACACACTGGTTAATGCAAGTCCAGTCTGCCCTAGGTTTCCATTTTTCAGTAATGCGGTCTGTAAGACCCTTCAATCTAGTATCTAGTTCTGCGTCACTATGTAGGAGTGGCCTGTGTTGTGCGTCACGGGCATTCCAGGTGCCACAAATCATGTGCCAGTCTGGACCTAAGATTTGTCTAACTACTCTTTCTACCTCTTCCCCATTTAAGTGATAACTCAATCTCATACCCTGTAAATCCTGTAGAAATTTCTCAAAGTTAATTTTTGGATGGGGAATTCCTTCTGTAGCTTTCCGGATGTCTTCCGGTGTCCATGGTCTATACACTAAGAGAGTTGAGGCCTGGCCCTCCTGTCCTGCCTGCGGGTTTGGTACTTCTATTAATGGACAGATTTCCTCACCCTCATCTAATAAATTCCCGCTTGGTTGAACATCTACAAGTGTTTGGCGTGTTCGGGATCAGTCCCGATAGGTTCTCTTACAAATGGTTGTCTTAATATCCCTGTTGTCTCTGGGTAACGTGGGGGGGGGTCAGCCCGCCCTCCCGCTTCATATTCTGAGTAAGGCATCGGTGGACGTGGTAGGGGAGGGACCGATGCTACTATTACATTATTATCCTCTTTGTCTAAAAATAATGCCTTTGCATTTTTATTTTTCTGTTCCCTTCGGTTCGCTTCCTCAATCCACCTATGTGCTTGAGGAACACCCAACTGTCGTTGCTTTTTTGCCTGACCTTCTGCGTCAGATTTTAACTGTCTCAAAAGTTTTACTAATGACATTTTATCCAATTTACCATCAAAGTCATACTTGTTAACCCATGTTGCAAAATATCTCACATTATCTGCTCTCTGTAATTGCATATATTTTGCATCTTCTGTTAAGGGCGGGTCACGTGACCCTTTAGTGCATTCATTTCCCATGTCTCTGAAAGAAAAAAAAAGAAGAGAGAGAGAGAGAGAGAGAGAAAAAACAACAGAACTGTTACGTAACCCTTTCTCTTGTACCACGTGGTATCTCTATTCCCCGTATTCACAGTAGTGTCTAGAATGACTGTTTACTTTGTTTTGCTTTATTTCCTGATCTATGACTCAAGATACAATACTTCGACTACCTCTCTCCCTGCTATCACAAACCTTAGCAATAGCACAGTGTAACCTGGTCCCCGATCTAAAACAAAAACAAAGAGAGGAATTCTGCTTACCCGAGCCTCCTGCTTATGTTTGATAGGCTTTTTAGGACCCAGTTTTCCGCTTTTCGGCCACAGATCAGACAAGTGGACAGCCTCTTTGGGCACGACAATTCAGTCGGAGGTCTTTCCTTCTTCTGCACAGACTTCAATACCACCTATATATTCTGACCTGTAGCTTACCAAGGGAATTCCGGTCCGAAGGACCAAGATGTTAAATAAATTCGTTAGAGTCAGACTGTAAAAATCATTGAGTTATTCAAACACAATGTCAATTAATAACAAACAATAATGCAGGAAAGCTTGAGTATCTTAAAGCTCTAATGTACATTAGGAGGCAAAAAACCATACACAAAGTTTGTATAGAATTTTGACTGCTTTATTGACCAAAACACATTGGTTATATACATTTCATTATCAGTTTTGCCCACCTTACTGGTGTGGTTAGTGACAGGGTCTTTACATCATAGTAATTCATAAAAAGTGCTGAATTTGTGTTTTTCAAAAAGTCCTTTTCCCATGAGAATGTTGCAGCCTTGCAAGCAGCTGGTCAGTCACGATGACCTCCTGAGGATGTAGCCAATTCAAGGTTCTCTGATTAGTTCAAATACAATAGATGTATGTCTTCCTTAAAGCCTCCCTTTGTCTTTCTTGTCCCAGCTGCACTATCAGAGATAGTGCGCACAAGGCTACCTTCCTGGTGGAGGCAGGAAAGAGGACACACATGCGAACAGATTTATTATTTTCTAACTTTGCAAAATAATCTTTACTTGAAAGACATGAGCCAGACTGCATCTGCAAGCTGCCAAGGTCAAATTTCTGATTACACTGCAGCTTGTGCTTCAAGCAATAATATGCAGGTTTATTTCTACTATTATTCTAGTAAGACAGGATTAAATGCATTAAGTACATTTATTCCTAACTAAAGCACACATTTCTCTATATATTTGATCACACAACTTATATATGTTTGAATGATTAAATACACATCTTCCTAAGCAGCACACATTGTAAATATATTTTTCTAGGCAGCATGTATGTAAATATATTTTCTAAGCAGCACACATTGTAAATATATTTTTCTAGGCAGCATGTAGATTTTTCTAACACCTCCTATAACCCTAGGATACACTATGTGGGATGTAAGACAATCTGTACTTAAAGAGTGCAATTATGGGTTGGTAGCAACATGACACTGTAGTATTTTCATTATATTAATGCACCAACATTTTTATAGCAAAGTAATTTGTGAGAAATACTATCAGCAGTTGCATGGAAGGCAGACAAAAACAAGTTTATAATCCTTTAAATTTAATTCCCTTTAAACGGCATCACCAGTAAATTGATAATCCTGTGGAAAAGAAGGAGCAGTGTCCATATAAATAAAGAAGCATAAATAAATAACTGCATTTTTAATGCATTGTGGTGGCTTGCAGCATTATGAATAGTTAGATTGGTTTACAAAGCCTATGTATTACTGATACCATCTACGGTGGTAAAGCAGCAGACATGTCCATGAACTTACCACCACATGTATTCTGTATGCATGTAAATTAACATAGAGTGAGTGATGACATCAGAGCTATAGGGCATCTTTAGGTCACTTCACTCATGAATATGATAGTTTGTTGTTGATATGCTAAAGCCCTCCCCTTCCTGTACCACCAACCAATAATATCTACCCCCCATCCTAGTAATCTGCCAATCTTCTAAACATCACTTCCTCTACAACTCTATCCCTACTCATACTCTCCTCTTCTTTTTCCTCTTCTATTTAAATCATGTACTGCTCACTATCATCTTTCTCACTTGTCCTTATTCTTTACTCCTCCAACTCTTATCATTCTACTCTCTATAACCCTTACCTTTGTTCTCCATCTTCTCACTCTTATTACAGCTTCATAGATACTTCTTATACCTCTGTCTCCCCTAGTCTAATGACTTCCTCAACCACTAGCCTATTCAAACTATCTATACTAGAGCTGGTCAAACCTTCCCTCAAACATAGGTCAAAACTATACAAACACTATCTCTTATCTACTAAACTCTCTCACCTCACTAAAAATATACTTTGTTATGGAGATATCCATCCCAATCCTGGCCCCTCAGCAACTCACCCCCCTCTCAAAACCTACCTCTACCACTACTACTTCTCTGCCCCATTCCTTTTCCTCTCATAACAACCATCCCCTATCTAAACAGTCTTCTCCTACCAAACAGTTAACTATTCACTCATGGAACATTCAAAGTATAACAAATAAAGTCACTGAATTACACTCTTGGATATCTCTCAACACCCCTCGGATTCTCTCTCTGTCTGAAACTTGGCTCAAACCACATATCACAAATAGTGAAATACTCCCACCTGACTATAATATCTTCCGATCAGATAGACTAACAAAAAAAGGGGGAGGTGTGGCCATCCTTTACTCTAACAACCTTAATCTCTCTCCCTTCCCTTCACCAATTCCAGATTTCCAACCTGCTGAACTCTTAATACTCAACTACCACCTAAATACTTATAAAAAGGTTGCTATTGCCTCCCATCTACATTTCCTCCTGGCAAAAATCTGCCCCTTCATGAAAACTTCATATCCTAGTTCTCCCTTAATATATCTTATGAAGCACTTATCCTTGATGATGTCAACATCAACTGGACTAACCTCTTAGCTGACTCACCCCAAATCAGTATAGACCTCCATGGCTTCCATCATCTCATGACTTCCCCCACCTGCTTTCAAAAAAACTCCTCCTCTTGCTCCACTGTAGACTGGATCCTCACTAATACACCCCACCAATACAACAATCCCTCCACCCTACCCAACACCTTTAGTGACCATCTACCTCCCTCCATCTCAAGACATAACTCACACATTCCTAAACTCCACCTAATCAGAGACTGTAGAAAAGTATCTACTTTAAATTCTACCCAATTTAATGATATTCTTCACAATGTAGACTGGTCCATTATTAAGCATCTTCCCCTAAATGATGCCATCAGTACCTCTAATAGCACCTTCCTGAGTATTCTTAACTCTTTAGCTCCCACTAGGAAGATCAGAGTTAAATCAAATCATGCTCCCTGGCTATCCAATGAAACTAAAGCATTTATGAAACAAAGGGACAGCGCTTGGAAAGCCTGGACTAAAACTAAAGAACCACCTCTTCTCCTTAAATACACACAATTAAGGAACCTTACTAAAAAACATACTATTAACGACAAAAAGCAATACTACAACTCTGCTCAGTTCAACAACAAAAATAATTATCGCAAATTTTGGTCTACTCTCAACAACATCCTCTATCCTGGTAACCCCTCTAGCCCCTCACCCTACCCTAACTCCTCATCTCAAGAAACAGCCACCCTTCTAAATAAACACTTTATCTCATCCATTCAAAACCTAGTAAACACCATGCCGAACCCTACTTCTACATCCTCCCCTCCAAGTCCCGCTGATGCTACATTATTCTCCTTTCAGCCTGTACCTACTAACTACATCAAATCTCTACTTCTAAAGCTAAAACCTTGCTCTCCCTCCACTAACAATCTGCCTCCTACTTTCCTAAAACTTGCAGCTGACTCTACTGCCTATCCTATATCCATACTTATTAATAGATCTATCCTGGAGTCAACTGTCCCTATTCTTTGGAAATCATTCTTTGCAATACCTCTTCACAAAGGTGGCATCTCCACAGAACCCCTCTAACTACTGACCGATTGCCATTCTGTCCCCCCTCTCCAAGATCTTAGAAAAATGTATTCACTCTCAGCTTTTCAATCACCTCCTTAAGCACCAGCTACTTACTCCTACCCAACATGGATTTTGCCCTCACCATAGTAGCACCTCAGCCCTTCTCTTCTTTACACATACCATAGCTGATACCCTTGACAACAATAAACTAGTTTCCCATCTCTTTCTAGACCTTTCTAAAGCTTTTGATACTGCCTCTCATCCTTTGCTACTATCCAAACTCACCAAGTTACACCTATCTTCCTCTTGTCTCACTTGGTTCAGTAGCTACCTATTTGGAAGAGAACAATCAGTTAAATGGCTCTCTTCCTCCTCTCCTTTCCTTCCCATCTCCACGGGTGTTCCACAAGGCTCCATCCTGGGACCCCTGCTATTTAATATTTTTACTACCGATCTTTATACCTCTTGCAAAGAATCCTCACTCATTCAATATGCAGACGACTTCACACTTACATCCATCTGTAACAATATCACTGAACTTCACTCCCTATGCCAGCAATCCCTACTTACACTTACATCCATCTGTAACAATATCACTGAACTTCACTCCCTATCCCAGCAATCCCTACTTACACTTACATCCATCTCTAACAATATCACTGAACTTCACTCCCTATCCCAGCAATCCCTACTTACACTTACATCCATCTCTAACAATATCACTGAACTTCACTCCTATCCCAGCAATCCCTACTTACACTTACATCCATCTCTAACAATATCACTGAACTTCACTCCCTATCCCAGCAATCCCTACTTTCCACTGAACAATGGCTCTCCAGCATCTTACTAATCCTTAATCCCAAAAAGACCAAACTCCTACTTTTTCTCCCCCGCTCTCTCTCTCATCACAAAATTTATTTTGCCATCACATCCTCAAACAATACAAGTATCCATCCTGATCCCCACACAAAACTCCTAGGGGTCATTATTTTTATTTATTTATTTATTTATTTTGCATTTGCTGACCAGGAAAGTCTGACTGGAGCGAGGTCCATTTACAGCGGAGTCCCGGGGAGAAAAGCTCCACTACTAAACTATATGTACAGTGGGAATTTTTACAATACAAGATATTTCAAGCAAGAAGAACATGATTAAAGTGGTTTGTTCCAACTAAACAAAAAGGACTCCATTGTAACAATACAATCATCAGAGACATCATATATGACAGTATAAAAGACAATATTTTGTGCTAAGCAAGTTTAAGTGTGACCAGAGGAAGGCCCTGTATGGCAGTTTTGAGGAGTTGTTAGTGCTGTAATATAGAGACAGTAAGCAGAATATAGAGGTAGTTAGTACTGTAATATAGAGACAGTAAGCAGAATATAGAGGTAGTTAGTACTGTAATATAGAGACAGTAAGCAGAATATAGAGGTAGTTAGTACTGTAATATAGAGACAGTAAGCAGAATATAGAGGTAGTTAGTACTGTAATATAGAGACAGTAAGCAGAATATAGAGGTAGTTAGTACTGTAATATAGAGACAGTAAGCAGAATATAGAGGTAGTTAGTACTGTAATATAGAGACAGTAAGCAGAATATAGAGGAAGGTAGGAAGTGTTTGAGGAGAGCAGGAAAGCATTTATGTGATGCAAGGACAGAGCCAGGAATGCAAGAGGTGTGATTTGAGTGATTTTTTGAAGAGTGAGATAGAAGGTGCTGAGGAAATATTCTGGGGGAGGTTATTCCACATTTTTGCTATGGTATGAAAGAAAAGAGCTTTACCTGCAGTGTTGTTGGCTTGAGTTATACGCAAAAGGGTTTTGTTCGATGAGCGGAGTGGATGGTTTGCTGAGTATTGGTGAAGTAGTTGGTTCAGGGCTGGAGACTTGTGAGGATTCTTTAGGATGTTATAGATGAGGACTAGTTGGTGGTAACTAATTAAATGAGGAAGTTCTAACCACTGTGGTTCTTTTAGAACAAGACAATGATGGCTACGAAAACAGAGTTATTGACGAATTTAGCAATTTTATTGTAACATGACTCTAGTTTGTTCATGTCTGTTTTCCTAATGTGGGTTAGGATTGGAGATGCATACATTAGGGTAGACAGAAGGTGGGTTTGGGCTAGGGTGATTCGTGGTCTGTTAGGAAGTGTTTGTGTTTATACAGGGTTCCTAATTTTTTTATGTATTTTCTTAATGGTTTGAGAGATATGGACATCGAAGTGAAGATCTTTATCTATTTCAATGCCAAGGAGTTTTGTATGGAGGGAGGGGGAAATTGTGGTGCCATTTTTGGAAGTGATTGTGAAAGAATGGGTTGTGGGTCTATATTTGTTTGGGGTGAATAGGAGTAATTTGGTCTTGTTGGGGTTAAGAATCAGTTGGATATCAGTAATACATTTTTCAATGGAGTTAAAGGATTCCTGGGTAAGGTTTTGAAGAGTGGTTAGGGATGGGGCTGAGCAGATTAAAGTGGAGTCATCTGCGTTCTGCATAAGTGATGCATGCAGTGTGGAGATGTGTAGTCTGTTGGTGAACATAGTGAATGGTAATGGGCCTAGTATTGAGCCTTGTGGAACACCTATGCTGGATGATAGTAGAGGATGACAGTAGATTATTGATGATGAACTAAAGTTTAACCTACATATCCTACACTGTATAAAAAAAACACACCAGAAATTAGACATGTTATATCGGAATAGAAAATTTCAAAAACCTGAATTTAGACTTACCCTAGGTCAAGCACTCCTCCTCCCCTCCCTCTTCTATGCTGCCCCAGTCCTTACTAATATACAGGCCGCCACTCTAAACAAACTCAAACAAACCTACCACAAAATAGCCAGATTCATTACTAACTCCCCTTACAATACTCATCACTGTATTGCACTAAACACTCTTCAATGGCTTGAGCTGTCTCACCTTCTACAACTTTATCAATTTCACATGACGCTGACCGGTTCGACTCTCAGCTAGAGTGTCTTCTGCGTGGAGACATGCGTGAATGGGCGTACCTTCGTTGAAGGATGTGCGTTAGGGCTGGCAACTCAGCATGTAAAAATCAACTGCCAATCATTAGCGGACCGGAGTTCTGCTGTGGCAACCCCTAACCGGGAAAAGCCAAAAGACACAACAACACTCTATACTCTTTAAACCCTCCAACTGTCTCTTCCCTAGTCTATATCTACACCCCTTCTAGGTCCCGCCAAACTTCTAACCAACATTTACTGGAAATCTACCAACCTAAAAAGTCCATAGGCAAACTACTTTATAAGCACTCTGTTGCCCTTGCCTGGAACAAACTTCCTCTCAATCTACGGTCCATTTCCCACACTTCTCACTTTAAAAATGAACTAAAACATCACCTTCTCAAGTCTAGAACCTGACATTGTCATGACCCCAACTAGTATTAGCCCTTTATAATTAGTATCCTTTCTTACTGTGCTCACAAAATGACCTATAATGCATGTATATAACTTCATATACCCACCAGATGAATATTGAACTATTAATGGAAAATAATGCTACTCAACTTTTGTTTGTTTAACAATTAACTCTATGCATACTATACCAATATTTATATACAATGTCTCTACATCTAATTGCTGTTCTGTACTTTTTGTGTATAATTGTACTATGCTTTACAAATGTAGCATTGGAGCTTTTTTCCTCGGGTCACCACTGAAAATGGGCCACAAACCCAGCTGGACAAAGCCGGTCAACAAATGTCAATAAATAAATAAATAAATACCCTTTAAAAGTGTTTATGTAATTTACGAGTTCATGTAATACATTTCTGATTAAGGAGTAATGCATTAGGACCTCTGTAACTAATATAACTTTTTGGCATACATTAAGATTATTACCACTACAGATTTTTTTAAATAGGTACTGGATCTAAAATTGTTTCTGGAATAAACTGGAGTGCAGTGAATTTATTAAATGACTATCTTGCATCATTCAAACATCTTTGGAATTTAACTGAATAGTAGAATACTTAACAGAACTGATTATTAGATGTTTGTGGTTTAGCATATAGAGTTATAGTTAACACTGTAATTCCTTTTACTGTATGACAGGACAGAAACAGATCCCTAACAATATTATTTACTGTCCTTTGGCATCACCAGGTTAATTGCTAAACCTCTTGAGTTCTGCCCTAACAGCTTGCAGTGTATCATGCGGTCACAGTTGATACAGCACATATGCCTGGAGAAAATCAAGTGCTGATGGAAGCAAAAAAATACATACACGCATGCATGTGCACACACACACACACACACACACACACACACACACACACGCGCGCGCGCACTCACGCACACACACACACACACACACGCACGCACGCACGCACTCACGCACTCACGCACGCGCACACACGCACGCACGCACGCACACACACACACTCGCACACGCACGCACACACACACAAAGAAAACATTCTGCTTGGTTTGATAAATGTATTCAACTAGATATAATCATAAAATGCTTATACTTAAGGGAAATTCTCAGGATTCCTTCTCAGTAGGTGCATATGTTGTAATGTACCCAAAGCATGGAAGCATTTTTATTTTCAAGCAGAGATCTGCCTTTTTCATTGCTGGACCAACAATATTCTCAAAGAATAAATGTAGCAATAGCTATTCTGCTTGTATAGATGCTAATCTGCAATCATTAGTGCTTGATGTTGATGGGGGTTGGGGTAGTAGGGGGCAGGAGGCATAGGTGGTTCATAGAATACTCTCTGTCTCTCAGTGACATTGGAGATTGAGCAGTCAGCTCTGCTGTGTTTCCTGTATCCGGCAGGGCATATTTAATGATACGACTGGAACAGTTAGTGAATGCAGATGTGTAGTGGGAAAACATATTTATAACTGCATGTTCCTGACCTGAACTTTTTACAAAATTAAACCTCAAGGGGGAAGGAAAGAAGGGAATAAAATAAGAATGCCTGTAGCTGTGTAGTAAAGCATCCATTACCTTTCTTCACTGTAATGATGCAGATATTGAATAAGGAAATTAGTGTAATGAGTCTGGCAATGTAAACAAAAGCCTGAGATGAACTGATGAGGTATAGAAATGTGAGGCAAGTGCAGAGCATTTGTGTTTCATTTTGTAATATTAGATCTTGAATAATAAAGAAACAAACTAAAATGGATGTGGTCTGAAAAATAATGTAGGAATCATGAGGCCATAAGACAAAGTCACTCACACACACTGCAAGGCAGCAGTGGAGATCAACAGCATGAAAAATGACACACACACTTGTTTTATCACCATTAATTAAATAAGTTAATAGGGTTCTCATTACAAGTGAATATTTACTGACTCATTTACCACCTGAAGCACTACAGTGACTTAAGCACTGTAAATGGTTCCAAATCAGACATTTACTGTAATACTATTTATTTAGTAAACTAAGGGGACTGCTGCCGATTAAATGTATACCAGCTCTCATTAAGTATAATGACCGGGATGGGCTATTACACTTCACTATCAGCTTTATTTATGGTGCTTTAATTATCTCACTGGAGTGATGGGGTTTCTTGTGGTAACAGCTTTAGAGCCTGTAAAGATTATTTATGTAGAGCAGAGTTTGGCTAAAATGTGACAGCTTACAAATTAAATCCAAGATATTTAACTAAGTAACCATTTTGATTATATGCACTGTGCTAACAACAACAATTACGAAAAAGCACCATAATAATAATAATAATGGGTATATACAGCAGGTGTATAATAACAGGAAAGCCTACTTTTTTTTTTAATTTGCAGCAGCAACTCCCCTCCCCCACCTATATACCTTTTTATAATGAATTACTCAGTTTTATTCCTGCCATGGGGACTTCAGTAGAAGCATATTAAATGTATTTAACAGTAGTACAACAGCACAGAAAGCAAAGAAAACCTGCAACACTGTTAGGGTACTATCCATCTGTGTTATTTGTAGCAAAAGTGATGACACTCAAGGTCACAGTCTGTTAACAAAGGTAGAGTATAATATTTTTTGACAGGATATAATGGCACATGACAACTTTCTGATATGATCATATTATTCACTTAATTTCAATTCCTGCAACTCTAAGGATTGCAGTTACTGTTCTCAGATATACAATGGGAAACCTGCACCATAACCACATGCTGTTTGGTGGTGCACACATAGAGTCAAGACTTGCCATTCAGGCTACCATCATCTAGGGTATGTTCACCTAAGGGTCCACACAAATGAAAGACATTAGGACTGTGTTACCATTTTATGAATGAGATATCCTTCAGTCATAGGACTGAGAAGGTCTTCTTTCCCTGTGTGTGTGTGTGTGTGTGTGTGTGTGTGTGTGTGTGTATGTATGTGTGTGAGTATATGGTTATAGGGCAAGAGAATGGATGAGCATTCACTGAGAACAGTTCTGCTGATCACAAATTTACCAAAACAAATACATTGAAATCTAAGGTCAGGGTTAGCATGCATTACTAAGGTGGGTAGAAGGCTTTGCATACTATCCCTAACCCTTCCTCTATCCCAACCCTCCACCTTACCTTAAGAAAGCCCTTTCTATAATGCTATTACTACATTAGACAGACTTAAACACACAGACATGCACCAATGCACTAGACCTACCCCCTTACACAAGCCTAACTCTAACCCCTAATGCACGTACACTCGTACATGCATACATAGAAGCAAACACACACACACATACTATATATGCACACTAACACTATCTCCTTACCTAACTCTTTCCATAACCTTTACACACACACACACACACACACACACACACACACACACACACACACACACACACTTTCTCTGAAACTATCCCCTTACCTAATCTTTACCCGAAGCCTAATCCACATGCACTTAATATACACTAAAAGATATACCCTTACCTATATTTTGCACCAGCCTTAATACACATACACAAACACACACAAACTCATATGCCTCAAAGACCCACTTACCTTATTTAACAAAACCACACCAATAAAAATTACATCCCCTTTTACATGATTGTACACAGACACACATATATGCCTGTATAAACCTATTATAAGAAGTATGTAAATTATGCCCCAAGACCATAAATGTGTTCAAATTCAACAGTGTTTGAGTGCAAAATGATGTTACTTTATTAAGGCATTCAGGCCAATAAAGTCAGACTGTACTAATAGCAGACGTGACATTTCAAGAAGGTTTGCTATTTTTTTACATAGATGGTACATTGTTAGGAACTTTCTAGCTTGGTCCTTTATGCACTTGCTGTGGAATATTTATATTTTTGATTTTGGACCTACCTTATTCTTGCACACACACACACACACACACACACACACACACACACACACACACACACACACACACACACACACATAGATGCACACACTCTCACATGCACACATAGGGCTGTGGTGCCTTGTGTGATTGGTAAGTTTTACTAAACAATTTGCCTAATGCCTTCAGCCTTAGTATAGTAAGTACCTCACTTTCATTCACTGTCAAACAAGTGCATCATGAAATATCAATTTAGTACTTGTCAAGAGATCATAAGGTAGCATTTGAAAAGAATATATATGAGATGACTTTTTAATGTATTTATTTTTGTCTCCTATTCATCTCCTTAATGCTTACCACATAATTTTGGATATGGGTTTAATTAATGGTGGCAGACTCATTCAGATTCTGATTATTTCCCTCGCAGATCTGATCATAAATGAAACTTTCTAATTTCATTTTTTTTTTGCATTCAACCAACTCTAAATTGTGAGGTGCTTTGTCCTTTCACCTTCCCCCCAGTATAAATCTCCTCTAGGGTCACAATATTTCTAAAGAAGGGGCAAACATGACAAAATGTGAGTGTGATGAGTTTACTGTCTGTAATGGGTTTACATAAAGATGACATTTGTAAAAAAAAAAAAAACTTTCTTGCCTGTTATTTGGAGTTTTACATATGCTGTCATCACCTAGGTAAGGCATGTCTTGTTTATATTTTTTTATTTTTTTTTTAATAATGATGGTTTCAGAATGCATTCTAGAAAGATGGGCTGTGAACCATGTAGAAAATGAATTTATTGCCCTAGGACTGAATGTTTCACTTCTGTTAAGGCACCCAAAACATTTCAGATTAGACATTATATTAACTGTAATAAAGAATGGATTATTCATTTAATAGTTTAAACCTGTGGAACCTTTTATATAGGACAAACATCAGGTGTTTGGAAGAAGATAGCATTGACCGTTACTGACGTTAAATGTAGATAAGAAAGACATATATTTTTTTAGACATCTGCAGACATGCAAGGCACTGTTTTTATGTATGTTGAAAAGTCTGTTCAATAACAACAAATACTTAACAAAAATAAAATAAATGGGTTACTTGTCTGGGTGCTTTATCTTTCCTCATATGAATGAAACATCTTAATATATCACTATATTGGGTTTACGATAGTAAGATTTATTTAAGCGATTTTAAGTTTAGTGATTGTTGGATATTGTACCATGTGGTTTGGGGTAAGGGTTTTTTTAAAAAAATCAATCTCATATTTTCAAACCGCAATGAAAAGCTTTGGTGGGGAAACCTATGGTTTGCTGTTTTTGAAACTTCTGTTGAATATATTAAATTTGCTGCCTTGTGGAAGAATTTTTAACAGTGACGATATTAGTTTTTCAGTGCTGAACTTTTTGATATATATATATATATATATATATATATATATATGTACACACACACACACATATATATGTATGCACACACACATACACACACACACACACACACACACACACACATATATATATATATATATATATATATGTGTGTGTGTGTGTGGAGATGCCACAAAAGTACCTCATGAAGAGAATCCTAGGCCTTAAACACTTGTCCTACATGGACAGACTCAAAAAACTCCAGCTATTCTTTGTCTCATATCATCTACCTAGAGGCAATCTCTGCTTGACTTACAAAGCCATGTCTGACCCAGCTCTGTTAGAAATGCTACATCTAAAGAAATCCCAATCCCTCCACACCACATGCTCCAGAGACCTCAACCTCATTATCACAATCAACAGAACATGCTGGAGGGACAGGTTCATAACCCAGAGACTGCCCATGCTCTGGAATAGACTTCCCATACATGTCAAGCAGAGCACCTCACTAGCCCTCTTCAAGAGAAATCTTGATGAGTAGATGAGAAATAGAAAGTTTACCCTAGGGATCACTCTAGTGGTTCTACTTTATAGAGGCACAGTGAGCTAACATTGGATGGCATGATGCCAGGGCACTTCTATGGACTAGGCTTGTAAAGGCTCCAGGGCCATTAGCCCAGTATACACCTATGGACCTATATATACACACATATACACACACATGCACACACACATGTATATATATATATATATATATATATATATATATATATATATATAATTATATTATTGCTTGTTAATGACTGCCTTTGATAAAAGGGAATGGGTATAATTGTGTTTATCAACTGCACTCAGTTTATTTTATTAGATGCAATTAAACTGATAAATGAACTACAATGATGAAGTGAAGAGTGTTGCTGTACATCTGTCTACGTTAATGTTTATATTCTAGCTGCATACACTAATAAGTACCAATGTGAGCTATAGTTTCCCCTGAGATCAGGAAACAGAAATGAAAGGGGATTTGCCCTTTTCCTATATAGCAGTACAATCTTGTAGCTGGCATACCTAATATACTTGGGGTGTATGGGGGTACATAGGGGTTTTCCCATGCATAAACACTACTTTTAGTGATTTCTTATGTTTGATGGATTTCGTATATATTTTTAGTTGTTTATTTCCTATTAAATTTTCCGGATTATAGTCTGATATAATGAATTATTGCTCTTCCAATTGATAACTCTGAATAAGCTGAAGGGATGCTTTTCCCTTAGTCCTGGAAGGTACTCTATATGTCACATTTTTTCTGTTATTAATATTTATTTTGATATTTGGTTCCTCAATCTACTCTCCAAGTGGTACATTTCAGGCACAGTCCTTTAAATAGGATGGGATTAGGCATTACCTTATATACCAAGCAGAGATCACCTCTAACTAACATACAAGAGAAAGAAAATAGAGTGGATGGGAAATAGAAAGGTCACCCTGGGGAACTCTCCAGTGGCTCTACTTGATAGAGGCACAGGGAACTAACATCAGGTGGCACAATGCCAGGGCACTTCTATGGACTAGGCTTGTAAAGGCTCTAGGGCCATTAGCCTAGTATACAGTACACCAGTCTGTGGGTTATGAACCTGTCCCTCCAGCATGTTCTGTTGAATGTGGTAATGAGGTTGAAGTCTTTGTAGTGTGTGGTGTGGAGGGATTGGGATTACTTTAGATGCAGTATTTCTAACAGAGCTAGGTCAGACATGGCTTTGTAAGTCAAGTAGCGATCACTTCTTAGTAGATGATATGAGAAAGAGAATAGCTGGAGTTTTTTGAGCCTCTCCATGTAGGACATACGTTTAAAGCCTAGGATCCTCTTTGTGAGGTACTTTTGTGGCCTTTCCAGCTGTTGCATGTGTCTAGTGAGATACATGCCAAAATTATACTTGATGACTGGCCTAATGAGGGAAGAGTAGCGAGAGATGATGCCCTCTTTCTTCCTGGATGCAAAACCCTTGGTGATGACATGTGCCACATAGAAGGACTTTCTGACCACAGTGGCAATGTGGTGGTCGAAGGAGAGGTTGCTGTCAAAGTGTGTCCCCAGATCTCTTATAATGCCTTCAGTGTTCTGTGGGGTCTCATTGATGTGTTAATTAGTGGGAACTGAGTTTTTCCCAAAGGGGATGACAATGCATTTTCTTGCATTAAGCTTAAGGCCAAGGTTTTGACACCAGTCATTGGTCTCAGTGAGGCCTTTCTGTAAGATATCTACATCACTTGGGGAGTTAATAATGGCTCTCAGCTTACAGTCATCTGTGAAATTGGTCATCCAGTGAACCTCATGCTCTGGAAGAGGCTCCCCATCTATGTAAAATAAAGTCCATCCCTAAACCTATTTAAGCATAAACTTAACCAATGGATGAGAAATCAGAAATTCACCCTGGGTCTGGCCCCATGTCTCTGATAGACAGAGGCAGAAAGTAACAATGCCCAAACTAACATACCTCCTCCCACATAACCTTTAGAAACTTTGTAATCATGATTTATTTCCTTTTTGAAAAGTCTCACGATAGTACATTTACTGACATAAATGTTAAGGATATTCATGCTGTATGAGGTATCAGGTATTTGTGAGCCATGATTTGGGGAACTTTAATTGAATTTATTTTTATACTCATTTTGCACCCATTAGAATATTTGATTATTGATATTCCTTTTCACATTTTAATATCTGGAAAAAAATAGTTGAAAAAGAAGTAGCCCCACTACAGAAAACTGAGGGACACCACCGCTCTCCTCTTTTGAGATCAATAGGTAATCTCAGGTTGGTTAAAAAGTGTTTTAATTATTACATTTTGTCATGACTTGATATTTAATGCTATTAGTTTGTCATTTGTTTTCCTTTATGTGGGACAATGTCAAATGTCTATTACTGAGTGACAGGACTTTCTATTATACATCCCAACTGCCCAGATTTTCACAGAATGTATAGATTTTTGCCTCATCTTTATAGCCTGTTTCTCATAAAATTTGTGATTTTCTACATTTTTGTGGCAAATCAGTGAGGACTGAATTCATTAAATAATGACAGACATTTGAATTTCAGACTTCATATCCTTCAGAAAATGTATGGTAACACAAGACCTTTTATTCTAGCAACTTTGTAAGTTTATAAGAGTAATATTTACAATTTGTCCCTATTTTTGGGGTTTGTCCTCCATTATTTTTGGCTTTGTCCAGATTTGTTTTGTGCTAAAAAGTTGATAACTATGCTTTCTATTAAGATGGGCAGTATGCATTGTCAGTCCTTATCCAGGTTCTGCTGTCAGAATTTCAAATGATGCAACAAGACTGAAAAATCTAGATTTCTCCATAACTAATCTATCCTGTTCCCTGCTTACATTTTGTCACTTTTGACGAACTACATTATGGCTCTCTCTATGATTTTTGCATAATATTCTGGTCATGTTGATGGATCTAAATTGTTTGGTTGTGATATGACCCTGTCCTTGAGAACTGCTATAAACACAGCGTATGCTGTAAGTCAGGGATGTGTCTGAGTCCTAATAAATTGGTTAACATGAGGGGCATAGATTTAATCAGGTTTTCCTTGATTGTTGGTAAGAAACCAGCAAGCATGTTGTCATGTTCCACTGAACTTGAATAAGTAAATATTGTGATGATGAATATGCATTACTTCAATAAAATGTGCTGAAGTTCTCTTATATCATGGTCCATGATTTGATGAGAAAAAATAGCAGATTTTGAATTTTATTTAATTTGGACTTATTACTGTGATTAAAGGTACTACTTAAAAGTTACTATTGCCACTTTTTTCTGTGGTATATCTTAATTTATTGAATTTTGTTTTTATTCCAAAGTTTTTGGGGGTTAAATTGACCTGTTTGTTTCTGGTAGGTGTTCATTAATGCAGAAGTTAATATAATAATGCATTGACAGTATGTCGAGCAGACTTTTTTTAGACAAGGAGGACAGTATTTCAGTCTGTTTTCATAAGTGTTTCATTTATGCTATCACAGTTTTCAGTATTCAATCTAAAACAAACATGACTTACTTATGAATATTTTTAAGCCAAGCTAAAAATATCTTTATCTATATTAATTACAGAGAGTATAATAATAACTCAGTAGGAAAATGATGTTTAGATTGTTACCATGATACCTAAGATATTGACATCCCTGGATGCTTTTTTTTATATTACTTACTGAATAGTTAATGAATATTTGGGAATATTTATTTGATATTAAGTATTATACAATAATAGTTAATTGTTATTCAAAAATGAGCACGCTGATTGGGCACCACCGTCAGTGTTCCCATTGCCAATTGGGCATATCCAAATAAATACAGTCTGGTCACTTAACTATTGTTGAGTGACCGCACTTTCTATTAAGATTTTCTAAAAATGATCTTCAATCACTATAAGAGAAATGGAGTAAAATATGAGAAAAACAATCAGGACACTCTGCAAAAAAGGACAGATAAAGGGTACAGTCCTGCTAACATCAAAGAATGCAATGCTTTTCACATGACCTCTCAACTGTACAGGCTTTAACAGAATGTCCCTCACTTTCCTCATATAGCTGTCTTGTCCCTTGTTATTCTAGTAATGCTGCCAAACTTTATCAACTATAAGTAACTAAAAAAAAGACAGAGCCAAAGTGACATCAGTTTGGTCTCTTTTATGCCAGCACACTAGCATTGTATTGATATACTGTGCAAGCAAATGGACTTATGTATCATATGCATGCACAGTACATCAGTAAATCAGGAAGTCAGCAAAGAACACTAAAGTGCCATTAAACAAAGGTAATCGATTTTTTTGTTAAATAATAGGCCACATTCATTAATGTCTACACTAAGTGTAAATATTCTGTATTTGAGAATATCCCCACCACAGTTTTGTGCTTTCTAGTTACACAGAAAGATTACACTAAGTGTAGCATGTTGTAATAACCATTATACATTTCCCTCTATATTTAAGGCTGCTAGAATATCAGTAGGAAAACTAAAACTAAGAGGAAGAAGGTGTGTGAGTTGTGCTTGTGTTGCTTGTTCACTCGAAACAGTGTACACTTAGTGTACATTTAGTGTAGGTGTTAATGAATCCCAGGGAATGTCATTATATAATAGCAATGACCCACTGCTAGATGTAAGTATCACAAGATTTACCCATAACTGGCTTTAATTATGAGGGCTTCACCTCACCCATCTACCCCTAGCACCTTTTCAGATTGTGCCCTGCAACATAAACAATGACCACATCATAGTCTTCCATAAAGTTTTTTTAACTTAGTTGACACATCCATAATATTAATCTGATGCAGGTGCAATTCTTCCAGAACCAAATAAAGCAGAAAAACTGTATGAACCAAAAGGTGCGTTGAACCACAAAGACTCCACCAAAGTTTCAAACCTGAGAGTTAAATATAAAAAGACTAAAAACATAATGAGTGTTTTTGTTTTAATAATTAAAACTTCCTCAGATAAAAAGTGTTATAGCCAAGCTGTTTAAAACCACAAGGTCTTGCATCACAAGCCTTCAACATAATTTACACATTTGAAGTGGTAAACATCTTTACAAATACACTGAAAGTTATGAAGGTTACTAAGACATTTAATAAAATGAAAACCTGCTACAAACTGAAATAAAGCCAATCATCTCTGCAGTGCACTCAGTTTTATATAACAGCTTATTGACATATGATCATTTAAACTTGATGGACTATTAGCAATACGTTTTAGTTGCCAGAATAACTCATGTCTCTCTAAAAACAGTTGCCATGGATCACGGCATCCCCCCATTGACACCTTTTCAAATATAACAAATTTAAAGGAATGAGAAGGTGCCCCCTCAACATGTTTGGCTAAAGCATTGGTTTCTCTCTTATTTTTTTCATTAAAATGCTCCCAGACCCGGTCTTTTAGTCTTTGTTCTGTTTTGCCTATATAATAGGTTGGACAGTTTTGACCGACAGCTGTGTACACCATACGACTAGTGTAAGAATTCTAAAGGCCTTGCATGAAAAATTACAACCATTTAACTGAAAACATTCACATATTAGTATATGTTTACGGATGGAACTGCACCCACATTTTAACATTCTACTGCTGTTACAAATTTTACTAGCTTTTTTCTTCTTCTTTCGGCTTTTCCCGGTTAGGGGTCGCCACAGCAGACCACCTGTCTGCTCATGATTGGCAGTGGAGTTTTACGGTGTTGAGCTGCCAGGCCGGTGCCCAACCTTCCACAGAAGGCACCCACATGCACTCACGCCTAAGGCCAATTTAGAGTGTCCAATCCACCTACAGCATGTCTTTGGGATGTGGGAGGAAACCAGAGCACCCAGAGGAAACCCACACGACCACAGGGAGGACATGCAGACTCCGCACAGAAGGCACCCAAGCCAAGGATCGAACCGGAGAACCTCTTGCTGTGAGGTGACAATGTTAACTGCCGCACCACTTGCAGCCGCCCACAAATTTTATTAACTGATGAGCCAAAATGTTCAACAATGTTTTTTTTTAAGTTGTTTAGATGCTTATAAACTATTCTAGGTTTCTCAACTACTTTTTCAAGAATATTCTTGTCTTCTCTCAAAAGTCCCCAATTCTTATCAAGCATTTTCTGAATCAGAGAACTATTGGCATTGTATTGTGTAATAAAAGCTGTTATATTCTGTGATGGCTGGGTAGGGACTGTTGACAAGTGCAGACCCATCTCTGTTAGTGTTAGGTCCTTCATTATCAGTTACCACTAGGTCTTGCGTGTTAAGTTGTTGACTAGGGGGTGAACTGTGCTGTAAAATAGATACAAAAAACCCTGTTCATGCTTATTTATAACATTGTATATTAAATCATTGACAAACTTGCATGGGTAGCTCCTAGCCAAACACATGTTCTTAATGAATGCACATTCTTCGAAAAATATCATCAAAATTTGACACCATGAGTGCAGCTCTTACAAACTGGCTTATTGGTTATTAAGTTTGATTTGGTAGTTTTTAACTGCCCTCAGATTTTTGTCTTGGATTCTTTCCACTGTGTTGACTATGCATGCTTGATTTACTGTGATCAGTGGGACATTTGCCTAATATATTATCTGTACAAGGATTTGTTGAACATGTGGCTTCTTGAAGTACAGGAGCAGGCTATGCAGTTTTAGCCTTTAGAACATGTGTGTGTGTGTGTGTGTGTGTGTGTGTGTGTGTGTGTGTGTGTGTGTGTGTGTGTGTGTGTGTGTGAGAGAGAGAGAGAGTGTGTTAGCAAAGTGCCTACCTATGAATAAGTATTTGCTTTGCCATTGTACTTATTTTAGTGATGTCACATTCTATTGATTAATGCTATAGCTGTATGTTGTTATTTAGTTAACTGCAACACTATTTTATTTTTATTACTTAAACTATTGCTGTGCAACCATGGAATTAGTATGAATAAGTAGGTGTGTGTGTGTGTGTGTTGGGGAGTATGCAAACATAGCTCCTCCACACTAAATGTGTTCTGATTTTAATTTTATGTAATGTTTGGTGTGCAAGTGGCTTGTGATCTTGATGGGTTTTCGGTAATGATTTGAGCTTCATTGCTGTGCCTTGTCAATTATAAACAATAATTCCATGCATTCACAGGGTGAAGCAGCTGCTGAAACTTCAGACTTGATGCTGCAGATATACTTAACACCTTTAACATTTATTTATTGTCTTGCCCAGAAAGTGTATTTTCTGTGAGAACTAACCATATCTTATACTACCTGAGATAACTGGTATCTGTCATGACTTTGAAAATTACCTTATTATGCTTCTCCATATGTCATCTAAATTAAATTCTTTCTGGTATAAAATATAATTTGAATTTTTTAAAGGTAACTACAATAGTATGTTTTATATTAAGGTTTACTTTTAAATACATTTTATATGTTCCATCTGATTTCAGCTATCTAGCTGGAGACTACTAGGAACTTGTACTTATCAAAGAAAAGGATAAAGCTGCGAGCACTGTGAATTGCATATAGTGTATGATAAAGGATTAAAGCATACAATAATTATTAAGGGATAACATTTACAGTATAATCTTCAGTCACCCCTAGTACAATCAAATGAAATGGGGGGGGGGGGTAGTAGGATCTTCTGAAGTCATATGGGTTGAACATCTCAAGAGCCAGTGAGCTTAGGAACACAAACAGACATGGTGGGTGAGGTGAGAAAATAAGAAATACTTAAAAAAAAAATTATTTTCAATTGACTTCAACAAGGAAACCTTGACCTATTTTCCTTACAATAAATTTAAAAAGAAGCTCTTTCTTAAGTTTACCCAGAGTTCAGGAATTTCTAATCTCTTTGACACATCAGAAAGCAATGGGAGATTTCCATTCTGGAATTAACTTAGAACTTTTAAAACTACAAGAAAAACTGTTTAAAGTAAGACACAGGTATGGTAAAATTAGAACATAAAAAAATGCAGGTATACAAATTATAAACCCCAAAACTCAGATATACTCACGGAAGTATTATTTTCTGTCAGCTGTCACAAAGAAGACTTGACCTGCGGAGAGAAGATTCCTGATCAGTCAAAGTTTTACAATTTCTATGCATTATGGTAGATAACAGCTCTAACAGTGGTGCCCCAAAGCTGTGTATATCACAAGTACTTTGTGTACCAAATATATTCTTATGTTTGTTTTCATATTAGTATTGGTTATCCATCAATCCATCCTCAACTCCTTTTCCCATTTTTGCACATGGGGTTGGGTTGTCATTTCAACAGTGACAATCATCTAGACCCAAGGTGCCAACCACTGGGTGGCTAGCCCTTTGTACTGGTTATGGTTATAGAAAATGTACTAGCATGTCATAAGAGAAAGGAAGTTGCCATCAGCTATCCTGATGGGCTTCTTGTGAACCCAGAGCCCTCTACACAGGCTTACTTTATAAGTTTTATTATTGGGTAATGACCAATCAAGGCTAAAGTTGGATGTAACCAACCAATCAATTCCTCAACCAAATTAAGAGACAAAAAATCATTAGCTAGAAAGGTTAGTCCCCATGTGCTCCCATGTTCCTTCCATAAATGTACTAAATCCACAGTTACAGAAGAGTAGAGAAAATTGAAACACCCTAAAACTTTGACTCTCTGGCACTTCGGCAATGTAAATCATGCTGGCCAGCAATTTCCAGTGTGAAACATCACTTGCGAGTTTCAGCTTCCCGATTTTTATTCAGTGAGTTGCAGTTCCATTCACTTTGCACTCAGTCAAGGGTAATAAAAGTTTATTTGCATTACTACAAATCTGGTACTGTGCTTGTTTTTAATGTGAGTAATCAGGATTCAGGGACTGATCTCATTCCTTGGACACACATTCTGACAGGACCCAGCATACCTAGCAGGCCTTTATTTTCCTGGAAAGATGACAAAGGACCAATCCTGGCAATGTCATTCTGCTAGAAGTCACGTTACCTATGCTATAGCAGTCTCATATATGACAACAAAAAGGAAAAGGAGGAGTTACAGAAGTCCATATTAAGTGAATAATACAATACAAAAACATGAGGCCATCTTTGTTGTACATTAGCAAGTTCAACGCAAATGAAATGGTGTAGATCTCTAAACTGACCAGACTGATATCCTTACACCACCACTGTCAACTTATTCCCAGATAAGGACTGGAGCAGTGGCAGCTAGTGTAGTAAGAGAGTCATCAGTACCCTACCTCGCAGGATAAGAGGATGGAATGGGATGAGGTAGCTTGACCAATCTAAGTTTGAGTCGATCAGGAAGCCTGGTTCAAACACATGAATACATACACATTCATAAAAATGTCTTCCCATACTACCTTCTT
The DNA here is from genome assembly GCF_019279795.1 of Protopterus annectens. NCBI lineage: Eukaryota > Metazoa > Chordata > Ceratodontiformes > Protopteridae > Protopterus > Protopterus annectens. The sequence continues at coordinate 552,358,734 of NC_056747.1, read as the reverse complement.
TTCTTCCCTTATTTATTTATTTAGTTATTGACATTTGATTACAGGGAAAGTCTGACTGGAAAGAAGTCCATTTTCAGCAGAAGCCCTGGGAGAGAAGTTCTAAAGTATTACAATACATTTTAAAATAATAAATTTACAGTTTTTAAAAATACAAGAAAAACTACAACTTAAATTATACCAAATTAGACATAATATGTAAACAGAGATACAAGTTATACGACACTGATTTAATAGCTAGAGAAATTAAGTTAATATAATAAAAACAGGAATTGCAATACAAAGTGACAGAAAAGCAGGGGATAGATATTGATAGTAAAGAAGTGAAGAAGGGAGAGTAAAGAGATGTAAAGTGGAGTGGAGGAGCTCCCTGGTCAGCCTTAGTAAGAAGCTGAGATCCCTTATAAGATCCTCCAAAGCTAGTTACGAAAATAAAATTGCCACTAATTCCAAGGACAACCACAAAGCATTCTATAGCTATGTCAAGAATCTCAATGGGAACACCCAGATCTGCTCTGAGTTACAGCACAAAGGCATGAAAATTATAGAACCAACTGATATTGCCAACATCCTGGCAGATAGGATCAGTGCTAACTTTACCCCCCCCCCTCACCCCCTAAAGGGCCCATATCTATACAGGAAGAATTCAGAGTTCCTGTAATCACAACTACGCAGGTGAAAGCTGCACTCTCTAAAGCGAAAAACACAGCATCCATGGGACCGGACAACATCCCAGGCTGCGTTTTACATGAACTTCAGAATGAACTGGCTCCCCACTTAAGCACCATGTTCAATAATACCCTCGCATCAGGCTTTGTGCCCACTGAATGGCGCACAGCAACAGTTATCCCACTCCACAAAGGGGGAGCCACCACTGATGCCGGGAACTATAGACCTATTAGCCTGACGAGCCTGGTCTGCAAAGCCATGGAACATATCATCATGGAACTCATAAACAAAGACATTGGTAACCTCCAAACTCTGGATCCCACCCAGTTTGGGTTTGTGAAAGGCAGATTATGCCTCCTGAACCTGATCGACTTCTTTGAGGCAGTCACCAAAGCCGTAGATGAGGGTAAAGTGGTTCACACAGCCTATCTTGACCTCGCCAAGGCTTTCGACACCATCCCCCATTCTGGAATTATAGCTAAACTCAATAAACTATGCATAAATCCATATGTCATGCCAACTGGCTCACTGACAGAACCCACACTGTAAAAGTTGCAGACTCCAAATCTGGCCTCAAACCAGTGACAAGTGGAGTACCACAGGGTTCCGTCCTGGGACCGCTCCTGCTTGGTATCTACTTCTCTGAAGCACAGGCTAACACAGAAGGCCTCTGGCTAACGAAGTTCGCAGATGACTGCAAACTAGGAGCCATAGTCAAGTCCCCAAATTATGTGAACATCCTACAGAAAGGCCTCTCTGAGACAGATGCCTGGTGTCAGAGCCATGGCCTCAAGCTCAATGCCAAAAAGTGCAGTGTCATCCCCTTTGGTAAAAACTCTGTACCCATGAACTACCACATAGGCAGCAATCTACTTAACACTGAATGTGTGATAAGAGACCTTGGGACCCAGGTGGACAGTAGTCTCTCCTTTGATAGTCACATTGCCACAGTAGTCAGGAAGTCCTTCTACGTGGCACACCTCATCATAAAAGGGTTCTCGTCCATGAAAAAAGAGGTCATAGTTACCCTCTACTCATCACTCATTAGACCCATTACAGAGTACAATGCCCCTTTTAGAATGTACCTCATAAGACATCTGCAAGTACCTCACAAAGAGGATTACTGGACTCAAACAAATGCCCTACACTGACCGCCTCAAAAAACTCCAGCTTTACTCCATAGCATATCACCTACTCAGAGGTGATCCCTGCCTAACATATAAAGCTTTGTTAAACCCAGAGCTGTTGGACATGCTACACCTAAAGAAATCACAATCCCTCTGAGCTACACGCTCTAGGGACCTAAACCTTGTCACCACAATAAACAGGACATGCTGGAGGGATAGATTCCTTTCCCAGAGACTTCCCATACTCTGGAACAGGCTACCCATCTATGTCAAGCAAAGTTCTTCATTAGCACTCTTCAAGAAAAATCTTGATGAGTGGATGGGAAATAGGAAATACACCCCGGGGATCACTTCTGTGTCTTTGCTCGTCAGTGGCACAGGAAAATAACTTTCTTGGGTGGCATAAGCCAGGCAACCTTGTTGGCTAGGCTTGCATAGGCCATTGAGCCTAGTACCTACCTATGAACCTATGAACCTATGAACCTATAAAGTATGAATAAGTATTTGTTCACATTTAGGGATATAGGTTAGCCTAGTGTTGCACAAGAACAAAGTCAGCTTTTGGCTAGGAATTCTTTGAGAATGGTTTTGAAGGATGGGAAGGAGAGTATTGAACTGATGGAATGTCATAATATGCAACAATTACTACCCTAAGCAATACTCACATCATGTATGGAAGAAAGGAAAGTGAAACTGCATTAAGAAGGGGCAATACTGTGTGATATATCAGCAGCAGGGAAACAGAAAATACAAACACGGATTGAGTGTGATGGATTTATGCGTAATTCTATCTCCCATTATGTAAATACATTAATGAATACTTAAGTTCCTATTACATCTTAATAATCTATCACAATGTTTTTATCTGAAAGACTCTTTTACTCTTACTATGTGAAGGTATGAATGTCACTCAGTTCTCAGTATCAGATATGCATTAGGTTTGATCATTTGAAATGCAGACTTCTTTAAGCAATTACTAATTACAGACGACAGCTTTTTCTTTTCACAGCAAGACAGCTCAACTGTGGATAAGTGATTATTTTCTGTGAAACCCAAAACAGACATTTGCTCTCTAAAAACAGTTATCCATTCTGAAAAATGCTGTCTGTATTAAATGCATATGCTTTCACAGAACCTGTTAGCAAAGAGAGACTTAAACTTCTTTTAAGGCTGCCTGATATTTTTCAGCTAGCTACCTTCACCTTTCCCTCTCCATATTCCCTCACTCTTATTTACCCATAAATTAAATATAATGACCTTGGTGTGTGAAGGCTTGTCTCCCAAATTTGACGGTGCAGGGGGTCATGCTTTCCAGTATAAAAAATCTTTAAAGGAGAACAACGTATGACATTCACGATTCTTCTGTACTTTCCTATTTTTTTTTTCTTTTCCTAATTTCAGGGCTCATGTACACTGTCTCGGACCTATAATAGGGACTTGTCAACATAATTATGTAGATCCATCCTACAATGGACTGACATCCAAAGCAGGATTGTTTTGTGCCTTCTTGTTGCTTTATAAACACTGGATAAAAATGGCCCAGAACTGCATAAACTGGTGTTGAGAATAAGTGAACATGTGAATGACTACTGTTCATATATCATCAGAGAAATTAATTGAACACATCTCCGTAGGACACAGTTTTGAAATCTCAGAGCACAATATGTGTTTTATGCTCTGTTAAGCATAGATAGATGGCAGCTCATACTTATACAGATGACGCTTTTGCTAATATATTATTTCAGCAGGATGGATTGCAGCTCTTTGATAATGTATTATTGTTCTTGGCACCACAGAAGGCACTGACAAAAATATTGCACAGATGGCTTTTCCAGTTTGATCATCTATTGCCTAAATGCTGAAGAGAAGATATCTTAAGGGAAGATAAAAAATAAAATGCCATTTTAATTATGTGCACAGCAAATCAATTTGGTAACTGATCCTAACCCATAGCTTCATTCACAGTTCAAAAGATCCAAGTAAGTTACAAGAATATGTCATTTTTCAATCATGGCCTAGTTAACTCACTAATATGCAAAAGGAAAAAAAAAAACATATACATTCATTGTCTGATTAGCAGTCTTTTCCAGTATAAGTTCATGGAGAGCGATAACTTCATATGAAACTCAATGAGTGCAAGTAAGAAAAAGTAATCCTAGCATGGGCTCCAGTCTTTTCACACTACACATAGCATACATGCACACTCAGAACTTGTGCTTACACACACACACACACACACACACACACACACACACACACACACACACACGTATGGAACTGTGCATGCACACACATACAGACATACAAGTAAGAAGTTTAAAGAACCCCAATTCACATATGACATTTCTTTGGGATGCAGGAGGAAACTACAGAGCCTAAGGAAGCCAAACATAAACAGATCAGTCAGGCACAGTCTCTGTGCAGAAGGCACCCCAGAATTTGATGTTTAAAATCACATTGAAAAGAATATAATATAGAAAGAAATAAACACTCTCTATTATAAGGCTTAAAATGGGTTGTATTTAAATCATTTAAAATATACATTTTAAGAAAGAAAATGCTAAATAACAGACAGTAGTATAAACCTGTTACTCTTAGACAAGGCACCATTAATGAAGAATCAGGGTATACAACACAAACATAATACAAAATAGAACAACTGTTCATTACAAAGTAAGGCTATATAAGACCTGCCTGATTTTTCAATTTCTGAGCAAAACTAGATCGTCATCTCATCAGACCATGCAAGACCTAAATAATTAGAAGTATTTGGTTCACGGTGGGGATTACTCAGAATGCTGACGTTACCCCAATACTGTTCTTGCATCCATAAAGAGATTGCAAGAGCTTTTTTAGGGCAGTGGCAAATGAGGATAATGCAAGCAGATTTCTAATCGAGGAGGAGGTGTTCTGGATTTTAAGGCCTTGTTCTGCTTAAGCTATACTCAATAATATTGATGTATGGTTAATGCCTGTATGAATAGTGTAAAGATCAGCTGAAACATCAGACAGAAGGAGAAAGAGTCTGTAGTAGCAGGTTTTATATGACAATAAAAGGAAGCTGAGTTACTTTAAGGTCAACAGGGTAGGTTCTGAAGACTAAAACAGTAAACTTCACTCCTAGAGGAATGGTCAATAAAAATACAAAGTTTTGTCACAGTAGTCTGAAGTCCCATAAGGCAACTGTTGGAGTTAACTAATAAAAGAAAAGTATATTGCATGACTTTTATTCTTTTTATTCATACAGTTGGCTGTCAGGTTGTCCAGTTGAACCATAGCCTGTTTTCTGCAGTAACTTGGGAGTAAAAGGTCTGGAACTGCAATTACAGTACAACAGCAGCATAAACAGTGAGATGCTTAATGTTTTTTACACTTTAGAGTTGTAACGCAAATTCCAACGAAAAGTAGCATGAGGACAAAGAGAACTGGAAATGAGTGAATAAAACACACAACATATATGTGATTAACAAGGGGGACAGTAGGAATCTACATCTTTTTGATGACAAGTTGATTAATTTTAAACTGACAGATCAGAAATGCTCAAATTGTTTTGTGCAAATTGATTGTGTAATACACATGTAAGCACTGTCCAAGTGTTATTTGCACCTGACCACTGTTGCTGTTTTGGAAACCTCTCCTTCCCCCTAGGTTGCGTTTCAGTGAAGCTAGGACATATAAGATAAGGAGGGGGTGATGGACTACTCCTCCTGTATGTGGGATAGACTTTGTTTCATTCTTGATCAGATGTGATTGAAGATTTTTTTCAGATAATCACATCACAGTTGTTCATAGACTGAAGTGGGAATGGGAGGTGGAAAAACAAATTAAAAGTGAAAGGACAGAGTCATTAAGACTATAGTGGCATACCAAGGCAATAAAAACAGAAAATGAGTAGAATATTGAGTTGGTATGGATAAATAAAGCAATAATATAATAAAGGAGTTTTTAATAGCGTGGGCTTGTCAAATGTTTAACAGGGTGAGATTACCAATATGGTGTGAGGGCATAGTGTTGCTTAATCAATGTTTGGGTTGGTGATTCAGCTAAATGATAAGTCTGACCCTCTTAGGAGATTCCTGTCTAATTTAAGTACTTTTTTTCTGGTGCAAGAGTTTATAAACTCTGGTTTTGAATACTTGCTTGCTGGTCACATTCTTTATAATGCAGGCCAGTTTGTTCCATTTTTTTTTTTTTATTGATGCAGAGTTACAAAAATCTGCACCACAAAAAACACTGATATCTGCATAAGCTAATGTTCCCTGAGTGAGCAGATCTTAATATCATGCTGGGAATGGGCCACATTAGATGTTTATTTAGCTGTGGTCTGGTTGTGTCCTGAAACAGGCAGAAAGTGAAGGACATGCAGAGCAAGCAGTAGTACAACAAAGAACAAGATAAAGAGAAAAATACCACAAGCAACAAGCAAGCCAAAATACACCATGGAATCGATTAACTTAGCGCCTCGGCCATACGGCCTTCAAAGAGTAAAAAACATGAAAAACACCATAGTAATATACAGATAAAATTATCAAGTCACACCCACTGCTAATTAAATTAAATTACATATTTCCAATCGCAATCTTTATTTAACCCTAATGGTTCCAATGTATTGAATTTTAAAATATATGAGGTTTCTTTTCTATGCAGCTTACTATTTAAGCTGACCAATTCACCCAAAGATACCTCGACTTTCTCCAGAACACAGCCACAAATACATTCAGGGCTTGAACTATGAAAGTCCAAAAAATGACTGCCTAAAGGGCTGTCTGTCTTAGCATTTTTTATGTCTCTTAGGTGCCCTTGAAATCGCACTTTGAAACTTCTACTAGTTTCATCAATGTAATATTTATTACAACTGCACTTCAAAGCATATATAAGCCCAAAAGTATTACAACTAAAATTACATTTCACAAAAAAATGATGTCCATTAATGCATTTAAAACAATTGACTACATTTTTGCAGACAGAGCATTTATTACAGGGTATAGTACCTTTGGGCATAGGCATTTCTGTACCAAATCCCACAATGGAAAGTTCAAACTGATTATGTACTGCCATATCCCCTAAATTTCTAGCCCTGTTATAGGAGATCTGCAGCATATTAGGCAGCAGTCTGCTCAATTCTTTGTCCCTGAGTAACATGGGCCAAAATTGATGAACAGTATTCACAACTTTGCCACTAACATTAAAAGTAGTGACAAAGTAAATATCATTAGAATTAATTTGATTATTACTTATATAAGAGCTAAAAATATCGGCAGGCCCACTATCATATTGGACATTACTATTGCCACAAATCCCTCAATTAGTTTGAACATTAGGCCATCTTAATTCCATTACCCTAGCTTTTGCTTCCACAACTAACCTGGTATCATAATCCCTATCTAAAAACATTTTTTTCAGATTCTAAAATTTCCTGGTTAAAAACTTAATCCATTTTACAAAGTCTGTGTATCCTTAGGAATTCATTATAAGGTAAGACTTTCATTAAATGATCTGGATGACAGCTACTAAAGAAATTGGTTTCTCTGTGCAAATTTACTATGTAGCCCTGTATTCAACTGTCTAAGTTTAATATCCAAAAAGTTATTCTCTCTACCCATCTGAATGCCATCAAATTGTAGACCCATATTATTGACCTGTAAATCTTCCACAAACTGAGAGGCCGCATCCATAGGGCCTTCACACAAAAAAATAAGGTAATTTATAAACCTCAGATATAACAAAACCTGAGGCCTATAAAAATGGTGATGATATATATTATCAAACTCAAACTTTCCCATAACCAAATTGGCATACAAGGGGGCGAAAGCCGCCCCCATTGCAGTCCCCTGCAACTGATGAAAAATGTCATCATTAAAAACAAAAAAAATATTCTTTAAACAAAGTACAACCAGATCAATCAAAAAATAAGACATAGGGGAATCACCTAAGAAATGAAACAAGGTCTGAATACCAACATCATGTCTGATGTTGGTATATAAACTTTTTACATCCATACATAACCAATATATGGAGCAATTCCATCTAAAGCCTTGTATTTTAGTTAAGAAGTCATGTCTATCCCTAATATATGAAGGTAATTTTAAAAGACATTTTTTTTTTAATTCATTGAGAAAAGTGCTAATAGATTTTAAAAAGTACCTTTCAGCAGAAACAATAGGTCTCCCAGTTAAATTATTAAAGCCCTTGTGGGTCTTAGGTAAACAATAGAAGACAGCAAGACTACTAGTATCCGCATCAAATTTTTTTATAACATCATTAGGGGAAAGATAACCCAGGCATTGTAAAACCCAAACAAGATTTAAACACTTGAGAACAGCGATGCTCCTCCACAGAGTTACACATACAAGAATAGTTTGCTACTTGATTTTATTTTCATAAGCTGGTGAACAAGTCTGGCAAAAAATATATTGAAAGTATTACGGCGGAAGCCAGTTTGATTCTTAAAGCTATTTTAAGCCATGAATTAGTTAGTTCAATTTACTGTCATACTTTTTCTACAAGTCTGTTACACTCCGGAGTAATGTTGATCTGTTATCTGAATCAGATTTAATGTACAAGAAGGGAATAGTGAGGTGAACTTGCTTGTCTCAAACAGAGGGAAATTCACTGTTCCTAGCTAAGGCTGAATGTTAAAATTTTCAGAGGATAATTAGACTCCGTTATACTCTACTACAGCAAAATTATAGTTCAACTTTTATGCAGATTTTTTTTTATTGTTTCAATGAAAAGTTTACCTTCATGGCAAACCAATGCATGCAGCTGCTGTATTCTTATATCATTAACCTGTCTAGCAATTCCCAAAGTATTCATTACAGCTGACATTTTATGCAAATCACAGCATTCTTCTATTCCAGTGGCAAATGGGGAATAAATAAATAAATTAGTTAAACAATGCTGAGCACAAGAAGTGCATAGGAAGCAGGCAACCATATAAGGTAATTGCAACATGTGAATTACTCTTTCTTGAAATGACAAAAGGTGTCACAGTTCATGTAGATAAAGGTAATGAATAAATTGAAAACATGAATGCTGGCAATAAATCTTTTCTTATAAAAGTGCTGAAACAATATTCTCACAAATGAATGGCAGTTCTACAATAATTCTGGAATTTGCATCTTTTGGGATGAGTGCTGACACATTATGGTTTCTATAGAAAAACAGCTATTTGTTATGTAGCTGTCATAAAAAGTGACGTACTTGAGGAATTTCAGAATGACACATTACCAGGTTAGAAATTTATGGTTGCTATTGTTTTACTCAAGCTATTATACAGGGGTAACACATGGCACCATTACAAATTAACATTCCTGGCTTAAGGTAATTAGAAGTGAACAATGAGTTTTCATTGTGAAAAGCACTAAACTATGCACAGTGTATGACACCAAACGTAAATATTTATGCTGAGAATTCATCACAATTTCAGAAGTACATGAATAAACATACCCCATACTCACAGCATGGCTTCAGAAACATATTTGTAAATTTAACTATGAATTATATGGCAGCATGAAGCTCTGTCAGTAGAGAGTAGCAGCCTTCAGCCATGGAGCGAATCATCGTGGACCTTATCAACAAAGATATAGGTAATCTCAAAACACTTGACCCCTACTATGTTTGGATTTGTCAAAGGGAGATCATGCTTATTAAACCTGTTGGACTTCTTCGAGACAGTCAGCAAGGCCCTGGATGAGGGGAAATCTGTGCATACAGCCTATCTAGACATTTCACACTATTCCCCACTCAGGCATCATTGGCAAACTCACCTAGCTAGGTATCAACCCTTATATCGTTGGTTGGGTCACTAACTTGCTCACTGATAGAACCCATATAGTCAAAATACGGGAATCCATCTCCAACAGCAGACCTGTAACCAGTGATGTTCCACAAGGATCTCTCCTGGGACCTCTAATGTTTGGAATCTATTTCTGTTAAGTACAAGCAAAAGCTAAAGGTCTATGGCTGACAAAGTCTGTTGATGACTGCAAACTGGGAGCAGTCATAGAATCTCCAAACAATGTCAACATCCTACAAGAGGGTTTTACACAACTGATTGGTGCCAAAGTCATGGCCTTAGACTCAATGTAAAAAATGTATTATCATTCATTTCAGTAAGGGCGATGTTCCTGCTAACTACTACGTTAATAGCATCACCTTAAGTATGCACTCAGTGGTGAAAGACCTGACCACTCAGGTTGACAGCAACCTCACCTTTAACCACCATGTCTCCACAGTGGTAAGAAGGGCATTCTGTATTGCTCATCTCATAAGCAAGGGCATTGCCTCCAGAAAAAAAGAAGTTATAACCTCCTTGTACTCTTCCCTAATCAGGGCAATAATTTAGTGCAATGCCCCTTTTGGTATGTACCACTCCAAGCACCTGCAGCAATTCGAGATACCACAGAGGTTCCTTACAAGGAAAATTCTAGATCTTCAGCATCTGTCCTATGCGGATCATCTGAAATCACTGTCACTTTATTCTGTTTCATACAGACTACTCAGAGGTGATATCTGCCTTGCATATAAGGCAATCTCTGACCCTGATTTATTGGAAATGCTGCATCTCCGTAAGTCAAAAGGTACATGGGTTACTCGCTCTAAAGACCTTAACCTTGTATGTGACATTAATAGAACCTGCTTGAGGGACAGACTTGTCTCACAGAGGTTACCACACATTTGGAACAGACTCCCACTTCATGTCAAATAGAGCACCTCATTGGTCCTCTTCAAATGCAATCTGGACGATTGGATGGTAACCATAAATTCACCTCAGGGGTTCCACCTGTGTCTCTCTTGGACAGGGGCAATAGATGGTGATCATAGAAATAAGAGTACAACTTGGTTAGGCTTGTAAGGGCCCTAGGGCCATTAGCCTAGTAACTTCCTATGATTCTATGATCCCTAAGAAGCCCTGACCATTGTGACATGGGGTGAGTCAGGAAATGGGTTAAGGATTTTTACTGGGCAAAAATGGAGGGAAGTGTGTAATTATTTATTTTTAGCAGTTGATATTTATTACAAGTTCCCTGCATATCATGATATGTGTTGCATTTGTATGAAGTGAAAAAAAAATACAAAATGTTACATGACCTCAAAAAAGGTTTAGAAAGATACATACTGAAACACCCATAACCCTACCCACTCAACATTCTGAAATGTGAATAAAATATATGGAAGTTTAATGAAATATGTTTTTAACCACCACGTTGATGCTGTTTGGAATTTTTTTAGATACATTTTTTTGGCTCTTAGGGAGCAGACCATGAGCTGTCACTGGTGTCTCTCCTTGATCTCAGATACTGGAAGTCATGCCTGATGCCCTCAGACCTATTCCACTGCCTGAGAAGAGAGAGGTGTATCTCAGTGCAGCAGCCTATTCATAACCCTAGGGATTATTTTTAATTTATATGTCCTACCCATTTCCCATCCCATTGCCTGATGTACAGTGATGTAAGACTGTTATAGCCAAGAATGTCTGGTGCATATCTCTGACACATGAAGGCATGGGATGTATACCCCAGTATTACTAAAAGGACAGTCATCCCTGCTTAGGACTCCTCCCTTCCTCAAGTGTATGCGTGAACCGGTCAAATACTACTGTCTTTCTTATCCCCCCAGTTAGCTCATCAAGCGCCAGGCTCACTACTAAACCCAGGTCATCTGTTTCAAATGCAGGCTTCTCTCATGGAGCCAGTATGGTTGCCCTTGGAATTACTGTCCGATAATTCAGACAGACACCTATGTTTCTCCAGTTTCATAGGTATGTACTAGGATATTGATCTGCAAGGATCTTAAGAAAACCTAGTCTTACATTCTCATGGTAGTTTTTATCTCTTAAATTTTGTTTATGACTAACCCGGTGACAGGCAGAACAAGGACATGTGGGGATATTTACTTGTTGCTCCTATCCATGAGGGGCATGGGTGCTAAACAAAGGGTGGATTTGCAGTTTCCCATTATTTATCCAAATTAAATTTCAATAGAATAAGAGAAGTTATTTATTTATATGGAGTGGAAGACAGTTCCACAGAAGAGGTAATCTATGCAGTATATAGCTATCCTTCCAACATCTTTTCATGTTGCAAAACTTGCAGATGTGTAATAGATCTGATTGGATAGGGTCTGCTGAGGCTCTGCATGACAGGCAGAGGTTGCCTCTTAGTAGCCAGGTAGAGAGATACGACTTCAAGATTGTCTGCAGAGTTTTTGTGCTTTATACTCTTTTTTTCCCTTTAATTAATTAATTCATTCATTTATTAATTAATGTATTATTTTTTTGTGAAAAAACATTGTGGTCACTCCATTTATGACAAGTGCATACAGATTGGGGCATTATATTCAGTGACTGGCTTGATGAGAGCCACTTTCATTGTAATGATTACATTCCTAAACCTGGATGTCACACCTTTAGATATGAGCTATATGATGAAAAGAAACTTCCTTATAATATTGGGTACACGGTGGTCAAAGGACAGTTCATTGCTGACATAGGTTCTGAGACTCCTGACTATGGGATCAACTTTTCAGGGCATGTTGTCAATGTGATAGTTACAAAGGAAGTCATGCCTGCCAAAAGATATAATCATACATTTCTTGACATTCACTTTTAGTCCATGTTTTTGACACCAGTTATTGGTTTGAGAAAGGTACTCTTGAATGATTTTGGTGTACTCTAGGGAGCCTATAATGGCACCAAGTTTACAGTTATCTCCAAACTTGCCATAGACCCTTAGCATTTGCTTTGACCTCCAAGAAGTAAATGCCAAAAAAGGACTGGCCCAAGGACTGATCCCTAGGTTACACCATTAGTGACAGGGCGTTTGCATGAGGTAGAGCTACAAACCCTAATTCTCTGGATTCCATTGATGAGCCAATTTATTATTCAGTGAATTACACTGGGATTTATATTTAGCTGGGATAATTTATCTGCAACACCTGCTTGTGGAATGGTGTTGAATGCCTTTGAGGTCTAGTTATTTGGTGGATACTAATCTTCACTCACCCATTGCTTCAGTAACCTTCTTGAAGAAGTCAATTGGGTTTATGCAGGCAGGATCTGCCCCTGATGAATTCAAAATGGCTTGAGTTACAAGTTTGTAGGTTACCTGTGGATGTATTTGTTCTATAATGATTTTTTCCATAGACTTACATATGAAGCTGGTCAGGCTTCTGGGTCTATAATTACCAGGATCCGTTCATACCACATCTTTGTTGAAGGGGATTACTGTTGCTGTCCTCCATTCATAAAGAATGAAGCCTGTTTGGAGACAGATAATGAAAAACGTTTGTAGGGTTTCTGAAAAGTCATGTTTCAGGCTAACTAGTAGGCATGTTAGTTCAGAGGTATGGCCTTTAGGGGACATATACAGGGCCACATAGTTTTCTGTTATATAGTAATGGGTTTTGTTAATGGTAAGTTGGATGAGGAGTTGTTCCAAGTTGTTATCTTGTCTGGCTTATGATTTAGGTAAACTAATTTAGTAGAGAAATTTAAATTGCATAATATTAAATGTTAGAAGGATATCTGCCTTATTTAAAAAATAATGTATTATTTTTTTTTCCTATTCATTCCACCGTTTAACCTTATGCCACTCCTAAAAAATATTCATAAGACAATGGATGGCCACCTGATGGTGTAAACATTGCCCCAGGGTGATTTGGTAACACATTAATGCTGATGTGATGCCCCAATCCCATGAAAACTGGGAACGAGAGGGTCATTACAATGACATGGATGGGAACAGTAGCTTATTCAACTAATCCAGTGTCTGCATTTTGCATGGCCTTTGTCCTATATGCAGCTTGTCAAACTGCAAAACTATGATACGCTTCTTATCTTTTAACTGCTGTTTTATGAGTACATGTCTCAAGCAAAACAACTTTAGATCAAGTACCAAATGCCTTAATGCTGGAACAACAGCTGACTCTCCACAGAAATTACAACATAAAAATAATGCCATATTGTTACTGTCTGTGAGATACCTGCCTTCAAACTCCATAGATTTAAATTGTAAAACATACTACAGTGGACAGTGAAAAAAGAGGAAACTGAAAGAATCATTCTCTTTTAAAATATCTCCAAATCCGTATAGACACATTCACATGCTAACAGCATTAGCATTTATATGGAAAACACGTGCCACCACACACACATCTATACACATACCTCTGAGGCCAAGAAGATTCATGGTCTGTAAGTTCTAGTCCCACAGTAGAAGCTTGGATACACTTTCCAAGACTGACACAGCAGTGCAGTAGAACAGTGGTGCTATACACCTGAGGTACCATCTTCAGATAAGATATTGATATGAGGACCCATCTACAACAGATGCCCACTGATGGGTATAAAAGATACCACAATTCTTGTGGAGAAAAGAGGGGTACATTATTTTAATAAAACATCAACTTAGTAAACTAGAAAAACAATGCTTGTATTTGTAAAACCAATCAAAATATAGTTAGATTCATTTACAAATTAATTTCTTCCATTCTTCCGGTTTTACTATAATGCAGTTTCCTTAATTGCTGCTTTTCATATTACTTGTTCTATAACATAATGAACATTTTCTGTAACATCAGCTAACATGATACATCTGTCATTACCTGAATTATGGTAAACTATTACATTTGCTGCTTTATTCAAAAAATTATGAAAACATCTCTATCTTATTTTTTCCCCAATACCCCCCACTGTGCAGAACAAACCACACATCTCCTTTCTTCGTTTTGTTTGTAACATATATCAGTTTTAACTGGAAATATTTTGTGTAAAAATCCCATACATTAGTTTTTCAGTTTGTTTTACTTCTACTTACAATTACTTTAAAGACATTTTAGAGTAATATCTCATGTACAAGAATTTCATGGTACTTGCTTAACAATTTATTTTACCATATCTGTCTAAATCCCTATTTTTGTGCAGATTTACTTTACACAACCAAGTTTTAAAAAGTCCTTTATCACACGGACGTTATACATTTCTTAGTTTCATTATCCCTACAGACTTTACAATATTCTAAATTCTTACTTCCCACCATTACCAAAACAAAAAGTAATAAGAAATAAAACATTGGATGAATCATATTTAGGCAATGTAACTGGTCTTGCTTACAAAATATGTCCGCCCCCCCCAGTAAATTAGATTTAATCAATTTGGATACCCTAATTGTAGGAACAAAAATAGCTATCATATTTGCTTTTAGTATTTCATGAATGGGATACACCCCTGATAAATAATTACCCATAAACAATAATATACATCTTTGGTATAAGGCAAAGACACTTCTCACCATGTGACAGTCTCTCTCATATTCTCCATTATTGCCATCCATTGATAATTCATTTCTCAGCAACCAGTGAAAGAGATTCCAAAAAACGATAGCCTTATTTTAATAACAAATACATATTTTGCCTTGTATACTTTCTCCTGAACCTCTTGACTTCTCACGCTTTATCTGCAATCCACAAGCTATCAAACTCTCCTGTGGCATATGTTTTGCATATATTAGAAAGCCTTATTGAAAAAAAAAAAAGAATTTGAAAATGTTATTATTGTAATCAATCTAAAAAATGACATTACAACACAATTTTTCTTTTATGTGATAATCAAATACTAGCAAACATTAAAAAGAAACACACGTTTGGAGAGCATTTTCCTTTATAACAGTTTACACATGATTACCAGATAGTGATTACCAGATGCAAATACTTTATAAATAAATAAATACAAAAGAAAATACTCATAAGGTAGTATATAATGACTTTAAAAGTATTGTTCAGGATTCAGATATCCCTTCCACCTGAAGTGTCCAAGGTATCCATTTCAATGTTTTTTTTTTCTTGTATTAATGACATTTGCTGACAAAACCTAACCTACAAGGCATTCTCTGATCCAGCCCTGATGGAACTGCTACATATTTGCAAAACAAGCAACACTAGAGTTACCCGATTTAAGGCTCTAAACCTCACCTGTGACAAAAAAAAAAAAAAAAAATTATGCTGGATGGATAGGAATGTGTGTCAGAGATTACGCCCTCTCTAAAAACAAACTCCTCTTTCATATGAAACAGAACCCATGACTAAAGCTATTCAAATTCAATTTGGACCAATGGACAGGAAATGGCAAATTTGCCCCTGTCTTGTCACCTGTGACCCTTATGGACATGGGCAGTTTGTAGATGCCCTACGCCATAAGCATATACCAAAGCCCTTCCCATGGTCATTGATATTTGGGGAAATTGGGGCATGAATGGCTAGGCTTAAAATTGCTCTAGGACCATTAGCCTAGAAACCTCATATGATCTCCAAATTCCACTTTTTTCCTCTCTTTCTTGTGTTATTACTGCCTTACTTTTACAGTCTCTAGTGATTGCTTTCTTCACTGATTAAAACAAATTGAGCAAAGCCGTTGGTCTTTTCACTGTTCCCTCTTTTATCTAAACTACTCACCCAGAGGAATGTTATGACTTCCAATCCAAGTAATATTAACGCAAATTATGTATTTCTTCATTACAGTTTTCTAATTTCAGACATTACAAAGATATATGTATACAATACCATATTAATCACGTCTCCAACAAACGGGTGCAACACTTCCATACATTCCAAATAGTCTTTTTGGAATGCAAAATTATTTTAAGAGGTATTTTGATCCCAGAAAGTCTAATTTGACTCACTTTTGTGTCATGTCTGAGAGCTAGGGTAATTATTCCCCAATGTGAGTATGCAACCATGCTACTTGATGCATTCTCCCAAGTAATTCTAAATTCATTCATGTCTTTGGCACCTTCTCCTTTTACATTTTATGTAAATTTCTAACAACTATTTTTACTAAGATCTTCTTGCTTATTATCTAACAGTTTGACCATTCCTTCTTTAGAACTGTATACAAGATTAAAACGTTCAACTTATTTATAAATTCACTGTCAATTTCTCTATTTATACCATAGTCTACACACCTGTCCTTGTTTTGTTGTCACTTTGTTTTTCTTCCTATTAATTGGTCTTAGTATAAGTCCCCTACAAATCTTCAAACCTCTGGAAATATCTGATTCTTAGAGACTTTCTTCCTGTAACATGTCTATTGGAGCCAACTCATTCAATGAAGTTAATGCAAACAATCAGATTTCTGACATTGTAGCTGGAAATGCCTTCAATTCTACAATTAATTCCAAATTTAAAGATACGAAGTATACCATTAAAAACATTTGAGGGTACTAGCTTGTTTTCTGGGTTTAAAGAATTATATTCCAGATCAACCAAGTTTTATAAGAAAGAAAAATAGGAACATTAAAGAAATTTTGGAGTTTGAAAGAATGCCCGCAAGTAATAAGAAGCTGGAAACATTTAAATGTGGAAGCTGTAATCAATGTGCTTACATATGTAATAAAGACCACATTTTTTGGAAGTTGGGAATTTAACAAGTCCAGTGGGCATTGCTATTGTTATAGCAGTGGTGTAGTTTATTTGGTCCAGTGCCAGGGCTGCACCAGTTTCGGTTTTGGGAAAACTAAGAGAATGTTTAAAAAACAGATATATGAGCATATGTATGATATAAAACATGGTATAGAAAAATGCTCTTTTTAGGCATAAATGTACTTCCACACAGTATAAATGTTGTTTTTTTTTTTTGTTGGATCAAATTCCCAGGGGTGAAAGAGGTGGATCCTGGGAAACCAGAACTGAATACAAAGAACTCATATGGCAATTAAAACTGGATGCAGAAACACCCCTGGGACTGAATGATAAAATATCTATTTCTTGTGTTCTTAAAACATGGGCAGCAAAGTATTAAATATTTTGAAGAATTTGTTTTGAAAATTACATAGGTTGGTCTTTTAACATTTATTAATTAACAGCATTTTTTCTGTCATTTTAAACTATGATGATTTACTGTTGGTACTTTGTGACTGGGTGGGAAGAGGTCATGTGTTTTAGAAAGACTTATTTAAACTTATTGAGTAGTTTTGTAAAGTCAGTTCTGATTAAGTCTTACATGTGACAGATGCAAGTGGTTAACTACATTTCTATTTTAATAGACCTTGTGGATATTATGCTTCACTTTAGCTTGGTGTTTTTTGCAGTTTGTACTTTTGGGGTGTTATTAGTCAGTGGTGTAACTGCAGCTGCATATTGTGGCGAACAAAGGCTAGTGACCCTTAATAAAATAAAATTTATTAAACTCTAGTGCCTCGGCAAAGGCCTTCAAGCAGTAATAAAAAAGGACAAGTGTCAAAACCACATCTTATATACATGAAATAATTAACAACAAAACAATTAAACTTGAATAACAATCAATTAACCCTTAAAGAAAAATATATTAAAAATAAATTAAACACTTCCAATTACACTCCATATTCAAACCCTTGGAGAATAAAGTATCATATTTTAAAATATATGCATAGTTTCTTTGCACAATAATTTGTCTTTAAGTAACTTTTTCTCACCAAATTTAACCCATGCTTGCTTCAAAATAGTTGTAATAATGGATCATTACTCATTATGATAAAGCTGTTGGGTGACTTAGGGGAGAAGTAGCTCCTGAGGGTATTTATAGCAGTTTAGAGAAATAGCCATATCCCAGATTACTAGAGAGTAAGCATTTGAGTGCCAGTGTTCAAGAATAAAGGGGACATTCACAACCATGGGCAGTATGGAGGTATCATACTCTCGTCATATTGCATGAAAGTCCTGCAAATGGTGACTGATAAACAAATATGCAGAGTACTTTAAAATGAGATGGGAAATGAGCAGTTCAGATTCAGATCAGGATGCAGCACAACTGACCCAATGCTTGCTGTGAGACTGATAGTTTAGAAGATTCTAGAGATGAGAAGAAACTCCAAATGGGCATTTCTAGACTTAGAGTCTTGGCATATGATGAGGTCCTAAAAAAGCTGATGTGGGCAGTCCTTCAGTAGTTCTAGTGCAAAATATGTATAAGGACCCAATGACTTGAATATGATCAGTGCTCTGTCTCACAGAGGCATTCCTAGTGGGAGTGAGTTTGTATTAGGGTTCAGCCCTGAGCCCACTGCTATTCGAATTGGTGATGGACTACATTATCAAGCAGGTTGTAGGAAACAGAGCTGCTTTATACAAATGATATGACATTACAGGTAGACTCTGAGCAAGAAGTCCAGCAAAGGATAGGGGGATGGAATACAAAGCTGAATGTACATGGGATGAAACTAAGTACAGATAAGACAGTGGTAATGGCAGCAAACTGGGGAAATCAGAAGAAGCTGGGAACTGAGATAAAAGGGAGGATAGTGGAACAGGTTAACAGCCTCAAGTATCTGGGAGGAGTGGTTGAAAAGATGGGATGACTGAATGAGGAAGTCATAGCTAGAATCAGAAGGGCTGCAGTCCACTGGTACAGAGTGCCAGGTGTAGTATATGACAGATGCATGCCAAAGAAGTTGAAAATTAGGGTGTTCAAAACAGTGGTTCAACCAGTACTACTTTATGGTACAGAAACCTGGGCAGTAAAGACAGAGCAGTTGAGCAACTTAGATGTGATGTAGATGAAGTGCTTGAGATGGGTGGTAAGATGCACACTGTGAGACAGGCAAAGAAATGAGAACATAAGAGCAGAAGCCAAAAGTCACTCCAATTGCAGGAAAAAGTCAAAGAGAACAGATTATAGTGGTTCAGACACATTTGCAAAAAAGCACAAGACAGTCTAGTGAAGATTATTTGGAACAGACAGGAAGCTGGCAACAGGAAACCAGGACATTCATCAAAGGGGTAGAAGGATTGTGTGAGAGAAGACCTGAAACAGTCAGGCATGAGTCTCGAAGAAGGTAGGAAAGTTGCACTGAATAGAGAGACATGGCCACAGTTGACATGACACCCCGACCACAGGTGAAAAATGGGAAAAACTTGGTTGATAATGATGATGATGGCTGGCACTGTTGATCCATCACCAGAAGAATGACCCAACACCGGCTGATCTGACTGCTCCTGCTTCATCATCTCTACCACAACTGGACTTGCAGAAAGAAAAAACAGACATACAAGTGCAGTTATATAGTACGGTTGCATACAGGATTTGAATTCTCTGCATAACATGAAAAGGTGAACGTAGCCATGCTGCCGTCTCAGTATTTTAAAACAAAGCATCTATCATTGTAAAATATATGGTTAACATCTTACTAGGACATCAAAATGGTTTGTCAGGTATAACTGATGATCTTTTTAGTGAACACGTCACTAAACTTCCTTTGAATGCCACTGTGAAGTCTTTTAATGTTAATTTTAGCTTGGACACTATAAGTTGCACAACAGTCATGTAGTGTTGTTCCATAATGTAAATTACATAAAAAGTGATGCATGTTTTGATGCTTTTCTTAATGGACTAAAACAGTGAAATAGGTGGCTATTCATTAAATTAAGACTACATTACTTGCCAACATGTTTGCATGAACAATCAATCATTCGATATTCAACAGGCTAACGATACAGGTAATGATGATTTTTTAGTATAGTGAAAAAAAGCTTTATAAATGTTATATAAGCAGCACAAAAATCTTTGTAGACACGGACAACGTGATGGTCATATTCCCATTCCATACACATCTTATGTATCTGTGCAACCCACCTCTGACACATCTGCCTGGAAATGGATGTCATCACCTGTGGGATAATCCCAGTTGTTTACAACAGGCTCCATAGAGTGGTAAGATGACATCAGGAGACTGCTTGCAATGCCATGGGGAGCATTCTTCTCCTTTACCAGTTGTTTTGCAGGGTCATAATACACGATGGAGAGACCCCAGCACACACACTTCTTAACTAGTTTGGATAGCATGTTGTTTGCATAACAGCATCATAAACTGCCCAGATTTCTTTTTTCTTTTTTTAACATACGAATATTGAATTATCACTTGTGACATAGGCACATTTACATTTATACAACAGTAATCAAACTGTGTTAACACATTAACAAACATAATACTTCACATATATTGCTGTATATTATATAACCTAAGGGCTTGTGCACATCAAAACAATTCTGAACATACCCCAAGGGTTAGTAACACCTACTATTCTCTACACTATCTTACTTTCTTTCCAGAAGAGATTTTAAAGACTCATGAACAAACAAGATTACCTTCACTTGTCTTTTTTAACATGAATCATCATATTTCTTAAAACCCTTTATTATTACTTCATAGCAATTTCATGTCTCTGTAGTACCTATTAAATTGTATTGATTTGGCTCTATCAACAGTTCCAGATCTACACTTATTAAATCAACTTTGTGCATTAGATTAGTATTATGCTATAATGTTATCAAATCTAGTGAACCTAGATGTGGGCTTTCTCTAATCTCCTTTCCTCTAAAAAAAAAAGTCTTATGGTGTTTACAAAAAGTTTCATTATAATGGTGTTCGCTTCAAATTTAAATTCATCAAATTATTTGCAAATAAGTATATTTTAACATACTAATATTTCTAAAATTGCATAGATAATTGTAACTCTTTTTAGGACTGCTTGCTGTTTTAACCAGTTGTTCAACAGTTTTGCTTTCATGTACTGATAACCTGAGTGCTAGCCATGAAAAACATTATTTTCACAGAAAGCCAATTCTAACAGACTCTATTTATATATCTTATGGATCCCATAAGAGCATTGTTTATGTAATTTATTGAAATGCAAGATAAGTTATTCGTTCTAGCCACAACAAATATGTGGCTATAAATGTGGGCTGTAGAAAATAATTTTGGGAGCAAAGTTAAGATTTCCACAAGTTTTACTCCTAATAATGATGTAATGCTTACTTTCCTGTTGTTGATTCCTATTATAAATCTTAATTGTGGCTTGATGTGTGAATCACCAAGCACCGAGGTTCCTTTACTTTCTTAGTTGATACGTTACTGTTTTCATTTTCCTCCGCATGTTGCTTGTGTCTGCTTTGTCGCTCAGCAAAGTTTTGTCTGGGGTTTCCTTTATTTTGGTATTTTACACATTTAGTTAAGGTTGACTGCGGTGGTGGTGCTGCGGTAGCGTTGTCGCCTCACAGTTAGATGTTGCCTGTTCGATTCTCAGTTAGAGTGTCTTCTGTGTGGCGACATGCGTGAATGGGCGTTCCTTTGTTGAAGGTTGTGCGTTAGGCCCGGCAAGCCAGCACATAAAAATCTACTGCCAATCATTAGCCGACCGGAGTTCCGCTGTTGCGACCCCTAACCGTGAAAAGCCGAAAGACACAAACAAACAAACACATTTAGTTAAGGTTCTATTTGGTTTCCTTAATAATCTTCCATTTCATTGAGCTCATCCAGTACATGCTTCTTATCCAAATAAAAAAAAAGAACTTAAGTGACTTCTTTTATCCTCTTTATTATGTCTTGTACTATCATTTAGGACAGTTTTCATTTATTTGCTCTCTGTCTGTATCTATCTCATTGCATGTCGGAGCAGTATCTCTTACTCTGGCAAACCTTACTGCTCTGTCTGGATTTAGTAGGTAATTTAATTGTAGTGAAAAATCCGATTGCTTATTTTCTGTAGGTACCTTCTTACTTTATCATACTCTGTTGGTTCATTTTTGTTTCTCTTTCCGTGCCTGTTTGATGCTCACTTTTTCTTCCCCTTTTGTTTATAATAACTACTGGAAATATTATGTTGTAAATTAGCATCCAGTATGGTCCATGGACTGTATTCTATCCAGTTTATACCTGTACAATTTAGTTTCCATCTGTGTTATCATGACTACTTAACGCTGGACCTTACACTGGTTTGCAGTAAATACTTCAGTATCAGTAAATTGCAGTGCTATATTATCAGTATTATATGTCATATTGTCTGGCTGTATAGCATAAGTTGTTACCATTTTCTTTTTATGCACTTTGCCTTTACTGTCCTCTTTGCTGTTGTTTTTCCAGTGTGAATTTATTCACCAAACAGTAGCAGGACCTAACCTTAGGGTTCATGGGAGTGACTGGCAAAGTACTAGAGGCAGTGTTAGTTAATTTATTTCTTAAATAGCATTGCTTTTCATGTGTAATTTTCTTTCTCCGGCTGATAGGTTCATAGGTGTGTACTAGACTAATGGCCCTGGAGCCTTTACAAGCCTAGCCCATAGAAGTGCCCTGGCACTGTGCCACTCAACGTTACTTCCCAGTGCCTCAATCAAGAACAGCCACTGGAGTGATCCCCAGTGTGAAATTTCTATTTCCCATCCACTCATCAAGACTCCTCTTGAAGAAGGCCAGTGAGGTGCTCTACTTGACATGTATGGGAAGTCTATTCCAGAGCATGGGCAGTCTCTGGGTTATGAATCTGTCCCTCCAGCATGTTCTGTTGATTGTGGTAATGAGGTTGAGGTCTCTGGAGTGTGTGGAGTGGAGGTACTAAGATTTCTTTAGATGTAGCATTTCTAACAGAGCTGGGTCAGACATGGCTTTGTAAGTCAAGCAGAGATCGCCTCTTAGTAGATAATATGAGACAGAGAATAGCTGGAGTTTTTTGAGTCTGTCCATGTGGGACAAGTGTTTAAGGCCTAGGATCCTCTTTATAAGGTACTTCTGTGGCCTCTCCAGCTGTTGCAGGTGTCTAGTGAGGTACATGCCAAATGGGGCATTGTACTCAATGATTGGTCTAATGAGGGAAGAGTAGAGAGGAATGATGACTTCTTTCTTCCTGGATGTAAAACCCTTGGTAATGAGATGTGCCACATAGAAGGCCTTTCTGACCACAGTGGCCATGTGGTGGTCGAAGGAGAGGTTGCTGTCAACCTGTGTCCCCAGATCTCTTATAACGCCTTTAGTGTTCAGTGGGCTCCCGTCGATGTAGTAATTAGTGGGAACTGAGTTTTTCCCAAAGGTGATGATGATGCACTTTTTGGCATTAAGCCTAATGCCATGGTTTCAACACCAGCCATTGGTCTCAGTGAGGCCTTTCTGTAGGATGTCTGCATCACTTGTAGAGTTAATAATGGCACCCAGCTTACTTGGTTAGCCAGAGTCCCTCCGTGTTGGCCTGGACTTCTGAGAAGTAGATGCCAAACAGGAGAGGACCCAGGACCGATCCCTGTGGGACTCCACTCGTGACTGGTTGGCAGTCTGACTTGGAGTCCGCTACTTTCACACTGTGGGTCCTGTCTGTGAGCCAGTTTGCAACCCACCTAATAATATAGAGGTTGATGCCTAGTTTGGTGAGTTTATCAATAATTCCTGAGTGAGGAATGGTATCAAAGGCCTTGGCCAGATCAAGGTAGGCTGTATGAACTGCCTTACCTTCATCCACAGCTCTGGTAATTGACTCAGAGAAGTCAACCAGGTTCAGCAGGCATGATCTACCTTTCACAAAACCAAATTGCTTGGGATCTAGAGCTTGGAGATTCCCTATATCCTTGTTAATTAGGTCCATGATGATGCACTCCATAGCCTTACATATCAGACTTGTCAGGCTAATGGGCCAGTAATTTCCAGGGTCTGTAGTCGCTCCTTCTTTATGGAGAGGGATGATTGTAGCAGTGCGCCATTTGGTAGGGACAAAGCCTGAGGTGAGGCTGTGAGCGAACAGGGCACACAGATGTGGTGCCAGTTCACTTTGTAATTTATGTAGAACACAGCCAGGGTTATTGTTTTCTTTTCAGTGCAACTTCATCTTCATAAGCTGACTCATACCTATGCCATTACAATGCAGACAGCTCTTTACCTTTTTTATACAGAAATGAAGTGTCTCATATTGGATGAGAATGTGAATGTCTAATACTATGTGACTATTTACTAGTTTGCAATATATATGTGAATGCTTCTTAAAAGAATTATAGTGCCTTATATTGGTTTCTAGTTGTACTGTGGTTGAGATTTGTATACTATATGAAAATGTCATATTTATTGTTTATTATTAATACTTTTACCTTCTCAATTGTACTTTGCTGCATCCACTGTATTTTAATGTAATATATTATGTTTCTCCTGTGATTCTATAACTGTTTCGCATTGTGTATTGCTTTGCCTAAAACCCAGGTCATACATGAAAAAGATTCATGGTCAAGTGCACCTTCCCCAGTTAACAGATTAAAATAAATACATACAAAATAAAAATAAAAATATAGTATCCCTTACACATGAAAAATGTTTCAAGAAACTGTAGTCAACTCCAAACAAGGATACAATTTCCATATGTAAAAAGAGTAATACTCTTAATGTTTTACTACATTTCAAGCACGATGAACTTTCATCCCCTTCTTTGTTAACAAGAGCTGTCATTATGTTCCCCTTAGGTTTCTTGCATTGTTTGTATATATATATTAATATTTCCCAAGTGACGTTTGCTGTATGATTCTGTTCCACTGATGAACTACTATCTTGTCTTTGTTTCTGCCACTAAACTGCAAGCATCTCATTTATAAGATTACAAAATGGCAAATCATAGATGCCAGAAATGTAATGGAATCATGTAACATGCTACACATAAAAAACGAAATAATCTTTAATATTATCTAAAGGAACTGGAGTGCCATGCACACATATAAGATTAAATACCAGATACAAATGCACCCCCCCA
The DNA here is from genome assembly GCF_019279795.1 of Protopterus annectens. Classification (NCBI taxonomy): domain Eukaryota; kingdom Metazoa; phylum Chordata; order Ceratodontiformes; family Protopteridae; genus Protopterus; species Protopterus annectens. Next base: position 552,333,418 of record NC_056747.1, on the reverse strand, counting down.
AAAAGCAGTGTAATGGGAGTAAGCAATCGATGATGTGTACCACATTTAGTTGAAAACCTTGAAACCTCGATAACAAGTTTTGAAGATAGAACATAACAAGCAGTGAGTGATCAGGCTACTGTATACTCATCTGTAGTTGAATAAGTATGGGGGGGTTGTTGTGGTTCTAATAGAAGCAGACGTGCTTGTGTTAGCCAACAGTGTTACAGAAAACAAAGGAGAATTATGCTTCACTAACTGCGTCTTATAGGAGAATTATGCTTCACTAATTGCGTCTTATAGTCATGGACATTTTAAATGTCATAAACTGAATTTTCATTTACATTTCAGTCAGCCCTGCTGTAAACTATTCGTTCCTGGCTTGCATCATTTAGGAATGAAATGCTTTCTCTCAACATAAAAGGCTATTTAGCTAAATGGAGCCAAGTAAGTAGAGGCAGCAAAGCTGTAAAATCAAGGAATAATAGTGGTGCATATGACTGTAAGCATTTTTTACCAGACCTGATGAACTACAAAGGAGCATCTTCGAGAAGCAGGCACATTGTGCTCACTTAACTGGAACATTTATATGGTCAGAAAATTACTGAACTCACCTGAGTATATATAAGCCCTTACAGTCCCTTGAAGCAGATAGTGATCAGAGAACAGGGACTACCAAACAGGCAGAGAATGTCACTTGACACTGATATGCTTTGTACTTCCATATCACTTATCTCCCAATTCAGTAACAGCAATCTTGGGTGCTTCTTTCTCATTTTATTGATAAAATTGCTTGTTGAGATAAAGTAATATGGAATGTGTCAAATATTTGTAGCAGTATCACCAGCAAATAATTCCTAAGGACACTGTTTCCCCATTTTTTTCCAGGAAAACACCATAACAATTTCAGGATACAAACATTTCAAAAATATGACGTGAGGTTTCAGGGAATTTGTCATAATTTGTCAGAGAATTATTTTAATATGTCTTGTATTTCTTCTGAAGTTTACTACCTATAAAGCTATAGGTTTGCTTTAAGCAGAGTACTATACTTCTAAATCACCTGCATATAGCTTGACTAAAAGCTGTAATGGAAAAATGGCAGCATCAGAAATTACAATTAATTATCAAAATTTCATGTCAATAAAATGGAAGTTAATTTTTAAAATTTGTAAATAAGTACCACAAATACTTCCACTTTCTTGATGTCAGTGTTGAAAATGTCTTCATCCGGCTAGGAAACAATAGCTTATGACATTGAATGGACTAACTGACCCCTCCATATATCAGGACTGTAAGCCACAGATATAGTGGAGGGTCTTATAATGCTGACTCTCAAGAGAGCAGCACAGGTATTTTAATACTTTGTCCACCTCCCTGTTTCATAGAAGACTGTAATGTGGGATGCGGGATATTTCCTTGACTGGATAATGAAACGCTAACCGCAAAATGGTATGCAAATATTTAATCTGCTAATGTACATCTAAAAATATATTACTTCTGAACACGAGTGTGTATTTTATGAAAGATAAATATTGTCACACTATGTGCTTTTAATGATGTTAAAATAGACCATTCAGGATTTCACTTAATTAAATCATAAAATTATTAATATGAAGACAGCATCTCATTTTGACAGTGTATAGTAAAACATAATGACCGCAGAGATCATGAAGTGGGGATACTGAATAACTCATGTATTGCACAATTGCTTTGTGGAGAAAGTAACTATTAAAAAAGACAAGACTATAATTTGAGTACATACTGCCTTTGAATCACTATCACATAAGCCTCCTTTCCAAAAGCCACGTCCATTGCAGACCTCATTAACAGGTATATTTGCAAAAAATGGTATACATGGGTTTTGAATGACTAGCCAGCATATAGGAGAGGACATATGCAAGCAAATACATTTTGTGTGCACTGTTTTCATGTAATGTCACAGAGAGATAACATAACAGTCCAACCATCAAGGCTAGTGGCATATATCCAAAAAACGAGCAGAAAGCAAAAATATATATTTTAAAACCAAAGTTTAATGCCACTGGATTAGCGCTTTCGCAAAATGTGCTTCATCAGATCCTACAAAAACATACTGACAGGCATCTAACATTTAAAATAAGGAAAACCAATAAAAAAAGTCAGTAAATGATGTAAAGGATGAGCCTTCAGGGCTGCCTTTAAAGGTATAGTAAAATTTAGCGCAGGTGCTCTGTGTGCCTGCAGACTTGCTATCCATTTCATTTTCATTAACTCAGTTTTGTTGACAACGTCCACCCCTTAAACTATCTCTTATAACCTCTATAACAGTAAACGTAAATGTTTGTCCAGTGTGGTTACTAATATGCTTATAAAGAGAATTGTGACAGTTCTTCCTCCTAATGTCCCCAATATGTTGTAGTGCTCTTTCTTTAAGTCATGTCTTGCCTATGTAGAATGATTCACATCTTGTGCATTTGGCCAAATACAACAAATTGGTAGACTTGCAGTCAGCATGTAAATTAAAGGTGTTACTTCTGTTTGCAGTTGGATAAACAAAAACATTGTCACAAGACATGAAACTATAAGCTTTACACGATCTAAAAGAAAATGTGCCCCACCAAGCTGTTCCACATCTTTCCTTCCTAAAGGATTTATAACAAAGTTGTCTTTTAAGTGACAAATTATTCCTATAAATAAAGCTAGGTAAATCACCAACTATTTATTGAATCCTGTCATCTGAGCATAGAATTGACCAATTCCGTCTTATAACATCACATAGTGATTGTATATTACTGCTATATTTCAATGAGAAACCACATCTGGGTTTATTAGAGGTATAATTCTGAATAGCAAAATCTAGTCTATGTAAGTAAGGTTTATCTGTTGTATTTCTCAAGTCAAGTACTTCTTTTAGCTTGTCATTCACATCAGTTAATCTATGGCCTATATTCACAAACTCAACAATTAAAGTACTGTTTGCTTGCATGTAGTCACTATCTCCAGTATGAAGTCAAGAGACACGTAAAAACTGTCCATTCGATGCATTCTTAAAAGTTCTTCTAGGGTGCATACTATGCCTTGAAAGAAGACTATTCTTCCTACACTCTTTTCTAAACATTGCGTCAATATACCCATATTCCCTAAGCACTAAAGTGGTATCTAGAAAATCAATGCATTCAGTAGAAGAATTCATACTGAATTTGAAGCATGAACTACTACTTTCCAAATAACTCACCAAAATCTCACAGCATCTGATGTGTACCATCCCACAAGATAAAGACTTTGTCAACAAAATGCTTATAATAAATAAGATGGTCCCTGAAGGCATGTTCAAAAAAAATCCCATTCACTTCCCAGTTAGCCAACCCTAAGTTGGCATAACTGTTTGCGCAAGGTGGCCCATGGCAACACCCTGCTTCTGCAAGTAAAACTTGCCATCAAAGGTAAAAACATTGTGGCCAAAATTAAATCAAATAAAACACAGATTAATTCAATACATTCATGCGATAGATCACCTGACCTATTAAAAAAAAACATATAGAATTCACCCCAAAATCATTCGATATTATAGTAAATAAAGTATTAATTTCTAATGCAACAAAGATGAAATTCCTATAAGTAAAATTTAAACCTCACATGCACTCCCAAAAAGTCTGAAGAAAATATTCAGTTTTTCTTAGTACGGCTGGGGCTCTCTTCAAAAACAATTTCAGTTGTTGTTCAATAAAAATTGACAATGGCTCAGTGACCCACCCCTTTCCAGCTACAATGGGTCATATAGGTGAATTGATCTTCCTTTTATATATTTTGGAAAGACTTAGTAGGGAGGGAATCACCGGATATTCAACCATGATAAAATCATATAAATCTTTTGTTAACATATTGGTGAGTAGCAAATCATACAAGGAAACATGCACTTCTTGTATATGATGTTTAACATCATACTTAGCTAGAGATAAATATGTGTTAAAATCACCTAAAAGTTCCATCATACCATTTAAATAACCAACTGTGCCCATAACAACAATCGCTTCATCTTTATCTGCAGGGCGTATACAAATTTAAGTATTGTCAATTAATACTTCAAGCGCTGTATACTCTTCTGTAGTAAGGTTATGAAAAGTCTTAGTACAAGGCTTGTCAAGCATTGCATATAAATCATTTTGACAAACTTTTACAAAAGCCTCAACAGTCGAGGGAAGTTGCAGATTAAATAAACTTGGTTTCTTTCATATCGCTGATAGTCGCTGCTCATTCTCTTGAAACACAGCTTTTAATGCCACTTCCCTTGAAAATTTATGTAAATCAATTAAAACCTCACTGACCTGGGAGGGTTTAGCAGGAACAAAGGATAAACCATTGTTCAAAACATTACATTGAACATCCGTTAGCACTACTGATAAGATATTAACAACTAATGTCTCTGCTGCACTTGTTTCCCCTCACTGTTCTGATGAAAATCTCCTCTATTTGCATCCCTGATGAGAGGAACACATAGGGAATGGACTGGTTGACAGCCTCAGTGGTGCTGGTAGCTTAGAAAGGGCCATAGAAAAAGTTGGACCTCCAATACCAGAGTTCTTAGGTCTAGCTCCTCCCATCTCAGGCTGAAAGGACTGTCATTCAAACAATAGAGACACTGTCTCAACTGCCACATTACTAGAAATAGCACTACCCTCCCCAGGAAAATCAATGACATCAGAGGAGGTGGGAGGTGCAACAAAGCCTTCACTTGGTAAACCATCATTGGTGGAAGACACCTCTTTGGAGACAGCTGCTATATTAATATTCATTCCTCTACTTGTGTGTGGCCAAACAAAAATATGGCCATTTCTAAAGTCATTAAAGTTTTGCTCAAGTCTTTTTTCTTTTTAATTATAGAAATACGCTTATCATAAGTAGCTATATTGATGTGCACAGTTTCAATTTTATCTATAAAGACTTCACCTTTATACTGTGAGTGAAGTTCTTCTTGTAACTTAACTGCTTTCCTAAGTCCAAAACAACCATTGATGGCAGCTGGTAAAAATGCATAGACAAAGGCTTTTCCTCAGATCTTTGGCAGATGCTGGAAGTCATAAAACAATAACACGCTTCCAAAACAATACAGAAAGTTCCCAGTTCCCTAGTGCAGACATTCAGTCTCTAGCTGCAATAAAGCAATTTAACTTCAACTATTTTTTTATGAAGTTAACCTGCTGTATTCCAGTTTCCACAGTTTCCACTGTTAAAATATATACATTTAAATAGCAGGGCACACTGTGGGTACATCTTTAAGTTCTGTACTTTATAAAATATCTTTTCAGCACACATCTGTACAAACCTAGTTTGATATGTACATGACATACAGTTCTAATACATTTGTGACACAAGCATCCTATATAGATCATGTTGATAGTCATAAATGGCATATAATTGTTTACAAAATTCCAGACGGCTGTGCTGGTAGTATCACCCTTTGTCACGTGCACTTTTTTAGAGTTTTTCAGAGAAAATGCTCACAGAAAAGACTATGGAGGCAAAGTGTATGTTATATGTGCCCTATTGTAAATACAGAAACACAAAATGCATTTTTCAGAGACAAAGTAGATGTCCTAGGCTAAAGGTTTGTTCTGATTTTTTTAAAGGTTGAAGAAGCATGATAATAGAGTATTATATTAAATTATCACTATAAGACACCAGTGCTCATCATACAGTTCATGTGGATCATTTGAAAAAGGATTAGATTCAAAGCAGCAATTGTCATTTAGGAAATTCAAGTGCTACCTAAACAACATTTCAAGTGTTAGCTCTTTTACAGGAGAAAACAAACACAAAAAGACATGATGGGTATTAAAGAATAAACAATAACTATAGTACAAAGGTAAATATCTAGGTAGCTGATGCACATGCTTGTACACTATTTATATACACTGGAAACACTGACTACTAGATGATTAACACATAAAAAGAAAAGTACACTATACACATAGGTGTGATTGGGTGATATTGCACATAAGGAAGTGACTGGAATGGCACTTGAATGAGAACCTATTAGTTTAAGTATACAATAACTAAATGGAATTACTGTATGAAACAAGGAAAAGAATAAGAGTGTAACAAGCTATTATAGATGAGATACATCCAGATTTACACCTCTATTAATGAGGCTTGTTGTAGTTAGATAAAAACTCTTCACAAATCTGGAGGTCCTGCAGCGGATACTCTGTAACTTTCTACCAGTAGTAAGTTTAGTGAACCAGCCATGGATGAGAAGTGTCAATCAGCATTTTGTGGATCCTCTTTTTAAATCTCAGTTCAAAGAGCTCCTGTAAGGTAGGAAGACTAGTGCCCACGATCTTTTCTGCTGTTCTTATTATTCTTTGCAGCTTCTTCATTTTGGCCATTGTGCTGTTACCGAACCATACAGTGCAGCTACTGGTGAAAATGCTCTTGATGGCTCCTCTGTATAAGGTATTTACAGCATTCATATAGAGCTTTGCTTTTCTAGCTATTCTTAGGAAGTGTAGTCACTGGTGGGCTTTTTTAGTTAGCTGGCCTGTGTTTGTATTCCAAGAAAGATACTCTGCTATATGTATCCCCAGAAACTTTGTAGTTTGGACTCTCTCCACTTCTTCACTGTTGATCTTGAGGGACAGGTGTATGGCAGAGCTTTTTCTGAAGTCAATAATGATTTATTTTATTTTATTGATGTTTATGTCCAAATTGTTGTTATTGCACCATTCAATCAGGGAGCTGACCTCATTTCTATATCCACTCTTGTCGTCACCAATTAAGAGTCCCACCACTGTGGTGCCATCTGCAAATTTGATGATGTGGTTGTCACTAGCTTTTGCAGAGCAGTCATGGTTAAGGACTGTGAACAGTAGAGGACTCAGCACACAGCCCTTGGGTACTCCAGTGTTGATTGTAATACTCCCTGAAGTGTTGTTACCAGCACAGGTCTTTTGTGGTCTTCCAGTCAAGAAATCAAAGACCCAGTTGCATAGCCCTTTATTTATGCCAGGGTTGATCAGCTTTTCTGTAAGTTGCATTGGAATCACTGTATTGAATGCCAAGCTGAAATCTATGAACAGCAATCTGGTATAGTTGTTCTTCTCTTCAAGATGCTCAAATGTAAAGGGCCACCAAAGTGGCATTAGCAGTTGATCTATTTGCCAGTAGGCAAACTGCATCAGGTCAAAGGATTGGGTCAAATGTCTTTTAACCAGTCTTTCAAAGCATTTCATTACATTTGATGCAAGGGCCACCAGCCTGTAATCATTTAGGCAGGTGGGGTTGGCTTTTATGGGCAGAGGGATTATGTTAGTAACTTTAAAGCATGCTGGTACTTTTTCCTGGACAAGCAAGGTACTGGAGATGTCTGTCAGGACTATGCTGACTCAGTCTGCACAAACTTTCAATACATTCCCTAGAATGTTATCAGGGCCAGCAGCCTTCCTGGGTTAACTTTCCTCATTTGGTTCCTTACATCCACAGTACTGAAGTTAAGCACTGCTTTCTTTTGGTCAATGAGATACTTTACAGCCGCCAGGTTGTTTTTCTCTTCAAACCTGACATAAAATGTGTTTAGACTGTCCAGAAATTCAGTGCTATCATCACACTGAGCTGACTAGGTCTTGTAGTCAGTCAGCTGTTGAATACCATGCCACAGGCTTCTTGAGTCTTTCACATCCTCAAAGCAACCTTGTATTCTCTTTCCATCCTTCTTCTTGGCCTCCTTGATACCCTTTTTTAGATTAGCTCTTGCCACACTTAGACCCATCTTATCCTTTGCCCTGAAAGCAGTGTTTCTTGCCTTCAGCAACTCTTACACCTTGCTGTTTAGCCATGGTTTTTGGTTGGCTCTTACTTTAATAGTTTTGATGCTCATTACATCCTCCATGCATTTGGATATGCAGGCCATAGTTGTCTCAGTATATTCATCTTTGTTCACCAGATTGTTCACCGTGGCTGCCTTCCTGAAGACATCCCAGATTATCACTAGAAGTGGTACCAGTAATACATGCTTCCCATACAGTTCATATTGATCATGTGAAAAAAGTAGAGCAGGGGCATTAATGCATGGAAGCGCTTGGACTGATAGACAGAGTATTGTGAATGGGTTTACAACATTGTTGCTGCTCTAATTAAGACAAAGTAAAGACTTGTTATAGATTTGTTACTCTAATGACAACAGTGTGGTAAGGCCCTGACTAAAGTGATGCAGGTTCGACTAATGGCTCAAGCATTTGCTGGAAACAGCATGGGAAACATGACAGGAAAAGAGGTGTGGCCTGTTGCAGCTCATCTGGGGAATGGAGGGGAAACGAATGCTTGAAGTGTCCCCAGCACTGCTTCTCCAAAGCCACCAGATACTTCTTCCTGTTAGTTGTAGCGGGACTCAGATATTCGGTGGCCGAATAACCATGCATTCTTTTGTCACGTCTACTGATCTGTGGTCCTGTAGTGCATTTGAACCTCAATTCTGTTCTTCTTTAGCTGCAAAGTGCTAAATAATGGCTTAACTCCTGTTCCCTCAAGCACATATTTCTCAGTGAAGTATTGTAATTGGATGCATTGTTCAAGACCATGCCTCTTGATTGCCCACCTCATATATTTGCTCAGACCATTGTAGAATATTTTCAATTTCTACTAAGTTACTGATTTTACATTGGTCAATAATGCAAGGCAGTATAGTTTCATCATTGTTTTTCAGAAATGTATGTTGATGCAAAGCCTGTTGTTTTAGTAACCTTAATAAACCTAATTAGAATAATATTTTACAGTTGTGCTTGATTTAGGGGCTTTGTTTCCCCCTCCCATTACTTTCTTACTTGTAAGCAAAGAAGTTGAGAGGTGTAATCAAGAACTCAGGTAAAACTCTTAACTGATACGACTTGTTACTCTATGATTTTTGTATACCCAGGTTTATTCCCTCTGTTTATTGTATGTTATAACCATTTTACATGCTATTATTTCCTTGAAGCTATGTTATAACTTGCATACTTCTTAATTGTACAATTGCTTATATGTTATAAAGGAGCTTTTCTGCCTGGGCCTCCATTGAAAATGGGCTCTTTTGGCCCAATGGACTTTCCCGGTAAACAAACATTAAATAAAATAAATAAATAAAATAATCTGCTGCATGAACATGCAAGTCTACAGAGGAATAATGTCTGTCATCTGTCCCCTTTGATTAACAGCATGTGTTTAGCATTCAAGGATGGCACTTCATACAGATCTTGTATCTCTAAAGGCAATACACTATATCAGTGAATCTATACTAGGTTACACATCCGTTGTGTAAATAGTGGCACCCACATTTACTCATTTAACAGAGGAAGAGGATATTCACTGCTGCTGCTGTGTGCTCTTCCCTCATGTTCTCCTATCTTGTTTACTGCCTAATGCCCTTGTAAATGCTGTACAAAGGCTGTAGACAATGTCATAATTCTCAGCTGGCATACTTTATGACTGTATTGCAGAAATTGAACTGCAACTTAGCCTGCTTTGAAACAACTGACAAAAACTTTGGAACTGCTGCTTCATCTTATAATTTACAGCCACATTCCACCTACAGGCCCTTCATACAGGGTAACCTAACGCTATTGATATCATATATCACCAGATGATATCTTTATAGCTTATAGTTAAGCCACTATTTCAAATAAAAATTAATTTATTTAGCATTTGGCAGTAGGCAGCATGAAGCCTGTTTTACATGTTGCCCTGATAGGAAAATCTTAATGTGCATTAGTTAATTAGTTAACGCAAATCATACCTCTCAAAAGCTTAAGTGCAAGAAATCTAGATACAAAGAAAAAATAATGGGGGACAAACATGCAAATTCAGGGACAATTTTTGAAATATTGTTCTTATAAACTTAAAAGCCACTGCAATAACAATAACAATAATAGGTTTTACATTGGCATGCATTTTCTGAAGAATATGAAGTTTGAAATTCAAATGGCTCACACTATTTGACTTTAATCTTCAATGATTTGTCCGAAAACCACAAATTTGATGAGGAACGGGCCAAATATATGAGGTGAACATCTGGACATTCTTTGAAAATCTGGACAGTTAAAAGGTATGGTTCAAATGTATGATGTTGTGCTCTTACATAAAACATCTGTGAAGAATGTTTAAAGGGAAAATAATTCTTAAAGGCTGCTCTGCCAATACCATTATAAGTCCGACATAAAAAGTGTGAAAGTATTTCTTTCCTGACACTTAGTTGTTTCTCTATTTTATACATTACAGCTATCTTAATATGTTCATGGCCTACCACAGGAAAGAAAACTGCTAGCAAAGTAGGTATTACATTGATTAAAATTGGAAACACTTTTCTCATACACATTGGTTTAAAGTTTAATGGGCTTCAGACTATGACAGACATCTCTAAGGGCTATAAATTGCACCTAAAGGATAAGAAGAAAATTCAGCTGCTTTGATACTCTTCCTGATGTTTGGTACTACATCTGATACCTTTTTACATTTTAATTAAAATAAGCTCAGAAACAGTAATGTGACTATGCCAATAACTGAAAATTAAGGCTGAAAAAACACTTGATAGCCAATAACAGAGCATTTTACTAACACTGTATTTTCTAGTATGATGCACAAACCCTTAAAGAATCAGTGCTTTGTAATTTTTTTGTAATGCCAACACATCCCCTTGGAGCTGCTAATGTTTGCTCAAACAAAATCACACAAGACAGTGCTCATATGAAAACAGTCTCATCCTTCTGTTTTTAGAGCAAACAGTCTTATAAGATGATAAGAGACAGTCTGAATTTGTTCAGCTGATGCTACATTGTGACTTGTTCTACATTTTGACTTTAGTTTTTGTATTCGATGTGTCAAACGGGAATTTTTCCATTTGACATTTTGATAGTAAACCATGAGAACGTATTTAAAATTCTCATTGAGGTGTATGAGAAAACATTTATACATTTACACTTCTGAAAACAATGTACGAGAGTACATAAACACTTCTAACTAATGTGTATGAGAAAACATTTAAATTTCTCAGAAAATTTGCATGAGAATACATTTCTACTTCTCACTCAGGTGTATGAGAATACATTTACACTTCCGCATAAGGTACACTTCTGAATAAGGTGTAAAAGAATATATTTTCAATTCTGACTAATATGCATAAGAATACATTTGCACTTCTCACTAAGGTGTATGACAATATATTTACAATTCTCACTCAGGTGTACGAAAATACATTTACACTAATCACTATGGTATCCAAGAATGCATCTATACTTCTGAATAGAGTGTAAGAATAAATTTACATTTCTCACTACGCTGTACAAAAATTAATTTACACTTCTCTCTAAAATGTATAATAATACATTTGCACTTCTCCAATGTGCATGACATGATATTTGCACTTCTGATTAAGATGTGTGAGAAAACATTTATACATTTACATATCTAACTAAGGTGTGTGAATACACATTTATACTTTCTACTATAATGTCTAAGAATACATTCGCATTTCAGATTCAGGTGTATGAGAAAACATTTAAACTTCTCACTATGATTTTTCAGAATACATTGAGAACCTCAACGGAACAAAACAAAAAACTAAGAACAAACTAAACAAACTACTCCTGAAAGACCACGGGTCAACCTACCAAATCCACAAATCCAAATGAAGTGCTTTTCGTCTGGTCTTATAGCCAAACTTCCTCAGATAAAAACACACATTGTCCCATTACTTAAACTTAAAAGTTTGGCAAGATGACATTACTAGTATGTACATGTAGCTATATATATATATATATATATATATATATATATATATATATATATATATATTTAAAGTAACATATACATACTTAAAACTAGACAATACAAATAATGGTTCTATGTAAATTTTAAGCGTTGAGGTGGTTTTAAAGATGTTATGAACAAAGTTATTATATTTGGTGCTTACCAATTTTTTTACTATTGACTACTGCGTTGAGCTGATGCTCAAATTTTGACAACTTTAAGGAAAATTAGTCTAAAAATGTTTTTTAAAGCTTGTTATATTACTTTAATTACAAATGGGTCATGTGATGGGGTCAAATTGAGATTTAAGCAATGGGACAATGAACACATTTACACTTCTCACTATAGTATATGAAAGCATACTTACACTTCTGATGAAGGTGTATGCAAATAAATTTATATCTCCCTCTGTGTGGTACAAAAAATAATTTACACTTCTCCCTAAGGTATATGAGAAAACATTTGTACTTCTGTCTAAGGTGTACTAAAATATATTTACACTTCTGACTAAGGTGTACGAGAATATATTTACACTTCTGACTAAGGTGAATGAGAATACATTTACACTTCTGACTAAGGTGTACAAGGATAAATTTTGTTTCTGATGAAGGTATATGAGGAATACAAGAATATATGTACACTTCTAACTGGAGTGAATAAGAATACATTTACATTTCTGAGTAAGGTGTAAGAGAAAACATTTACACTTCTCAGTAAGGTGTAGGAGAATACATTCCAACTTCTCACTAAGGTGTATAAGAATACATTTACACTTCTCACTAAGGAGTATCAGAATATATTTACACTTCTGACTAAGACGTATGAGAAACCATTTACACTTTTGACTAAGGTGTATGAGAAAACATTTACACTTCCCAGTAAAGTGTATGTTGTCTGAAAAGATTTCAAGCTTGTATACATTTAAGCATAGCAGGTAATTCTCTGCTGGGCAAGGAAAGTAAACCTATATTTTTTGTCTGTGACTTTTACAGCTGCTTTCTGTAACGTGCTCCATTTATATTTCTGTTTTAAAAAATCTGCTTTGCCTGGTGTTTTTACTGTATGTGAGAGGTAGACACAAATTATCTAGGCTGCACATTTTACATCTTTTTTCATTGGTGAAATTGTCTCTTGAGTGATAATTAAATATTCAGTGAAATTCTGGGCCTTTGTCTTTGAAAAGGTTTCAATGCTGCATACACTAAAACACTGCTGGTGATTCCCTGTTGTGGTTTCCAACCTACTTTCCTTTGTTGATTTGCTTTTAAAACCTATTGATTTTAAGCTGACCACCCCTACTGTAAATTCAGCTAAATAAGCTCCTCACTTTCTACACTGTTGTTGATATCCTATATTATTTATTTACCTTTACTTGTGCTTATATTGAAAAAGTGCATTTTGCCTCGCATTGTCTGTTCTGCTTGATCTGACTTCATTATTTAGCTAGCTGTTGGATAAAGCAGTGTATTTTTCACACTGTAGCAAACACTTGTTTTTACATCAAAAGAGCTCAGTGGATTTTCCTTCTAGTGCACTGGGAGGTAGTCTGGTTTGTTTAAGTTTTAGAAACACTTGAGATTTCTGAATATATTTACTGGCTGGTGAGTTTATTAATCAGCTTATCTTGTTTTTTATTGCATTTATAAATTCTGTACAATTGAGTGGCTCTTGCCTAATTTACTCAAAACAAAGTACTTTTATTGAACAATCACACTTTTATAAGCTGTTTAAATTACTCTGCTGTACCCATATCTTTAAGTTTGGTTGAGGTAGCATTTCACCCCAGACACTCCTTTACTGTGCTTTTACATTAGGAGGACTAGGATTATTCACCTTGTGGCAGTAGGTGTTTACCTGGTCTATCTGATCTTGGAAACCCACAAAAGGGCTTTAAGTATTTTTTCTGCACTTTTCTGCATTTGATGTGCACTGTTCTGATACCTAAGACATGGTCTGAAACTAAATGCAAAAAAGTACATTATTATCCCCTTTAGCAAAGTGGAATTCCCTGCTAATTACTATGTTGACAGCACTACAAGTTAAAACCCAGTGGTGTGAGATTTGGAAACACAGGTAGATAGATATCTGAACTTAGGTCACTGAGTTTCCACAGTGATAAGAAAAGCCTTCTATGTTGTGCATCTTATAAGTAAGGGTATTGGATCCAGGTCTAAAAATGTTATAACTCAACTGTACTCGACCTTTATCAGAGCAGTAATAGAGTACACTGCTTCCTTCTGCATGTACCTCACCAAACACCTGCAGCAGCTGGAGATACCACAGAGGTTTCTCATCAATAATATGCTGGGCCTCCAAACCATGACTTATGTGGATAGACTGAAAGCCCTGTCACTGTACTCTGTATCATATAGGCTGCTGACAGGTGACTTGTGCCTGACCTACAGGGCAGTCTCTGATCCTGCCTTGATGGAAATGATGCACATCCACAAGTCAAATGGCACAAGAGTCACTCACTCTAGGGATCTTAACCTAGCCTGTGATATTAAGAGAACGTGCTGGACACACAGATGCACATCCCAGAAATTGCCACTACTGTGGAATAAACTTCCAATTCATGTGAAGTAGAGCTCCTCACTGACCCAATTAAACTGCAACCTAGACAAATGGATGGGAGACCACAAATTCATCCTGAGGTAGCATACATATCCCTCATGGAGAGGGATAGTTGGTGTTGTACATAGACTCTCTCTGGTAATTATGTTCATCTAACCAAGGACAATTGAGGCAACTTGGGATTAACATGGCTTACACTTGTAAGGGCTCCATGGCCACTAGCCTAGTAACTTCCTATGAGCCTATGAATTAAGGTGTATGAGAATGCATTTACACTTCTGACTAAAGTGGATGAGATTACATTTTCACTTTTGACTAAAGTGTACGAAAATACATTTACACTTCTCACTAAGGTGTATGAGAATATATTTACACTTCTGATTAGGGTGTATGAGAATACATTTACAGTTCTCTCTAAGGTGTACAAGAATATATTCGCACTTCTCACTAAGGTGGATGAGAAAACATTCATACTTCTGACTAAGGTATTTGAGAAAACAAGAACACATTTTCACTTCTGACTAAAGTTTATGAGAATACATGTATGCTTCTGACTAAGGTACAAGAGAAAACATTTACACTTCTAACTAAAGCATATGAGAATATATTTATACTTCTCAATGAGTTGTATGAGAATACATTTACACTTCTAATCGAGGTGAATAAGAAAGAATACATTTACACTTCTGACTAAGGTATAAGAAAATACAAGAATACCTTTACACATCTAACTAAAGTGAATAAGAATAGATTTACACTTCTCACTAAAGTGACTAAGAATACATTTGCACTTCTCACTAAGGTGCATAAGAATGCAGTTGCACTTCTCATTGAAACCAGTCAGGAACTTTTCTAGAAAAAATATAGATGGAAGCAGATCCTTAAATTGGGTGGGGTGAAGTGGACAGCTGCCTCAGGCAGATGCTTTTAGGGGGCATGATCAGCAGGTACTGGGGGATGCTGCAGAGTAGTTTCAGCATTGCTTTATGTAGCCACAAGGATACTGTGTGTTCATTTTTGAATGCCAGTACTGCATTTGCAATTATGTCTAAAGAGCTGAAAGCTCTGTGTTTGTTATGGTGCTTTTTACATACATTTACTGCAAGCAGCTTGATACAGTTTCAGGGTAGAATATTTTTTTGTTTGTTTATTTGTTTGCTTTTTGTCTTCAGCTTTGAGAAGATCTGTTTGTTTTTCAGCTTTGACTTTGGGGGAGGCAGTTTTGGAAACTACAAAGGGCACGATATGATCCAGCTATATTTCTGGTTAGAAGAATATTAAACTGCATGGCTGATGTTAATCTGAGTTATCCAGATGTCTTCTAGGAGATGAATTGTCATATATTCTTAGTACATATAGAGAATATATCTGGTCTACAAAAAGGTAAAAGACTAGCACTGAAAGCATTTTTTTTGCTTTGTAAAGGAAAGTTGTATAGCTGGCCCATGGATCATGTCCTCATAATAAAAAGATGTGATTTGAAAGGCCATCTACAGGGGTAGACTTTGGGATTTCCATTTCTGATATCATCATCTCTTTTTTTGAACATTTCCATCTCCTCCGTTCAAGGGTACATGCACACCCCATTTACACCTGCAATGATGCCACACAACAGGCTAGAAAGACATGGCCATTCCTTGTGTTACACAGTTCTTTTCTGCTACAAGCACAGGTCACTGTTTTCAGTTGTTGAGAAAACAGGGTCTTTGAAGTGCTCCTGTGGTCATATGATCACAAGGCAGGATATGCACATACACCATTTATACTGCCTTGGAATCATGCATATTGTCTCTATGCTTCAACCTGACCAGCCATAGAAGAAGGTACAGGAAGCAAGTATCCAATATACCATGATGGCAAATGGCATCCATGGAGGGGTAGGATGGCCACTGAAGGGTTGGTAGAGTTGCACCATATGTTATACTAACACAAGGCTAGATAGAGAACTGAATTTAAGGGATTCAAGGATAAGGCACTGATCAAAGGCTGTGTCTGTGACAGTTTAAGGTTACCCACCTGTCAGCTGCTGTCCTTCAGCTACCACTGGTCAAGCTTGCATCATCTGCACATCATTCGTGGATTTTGAATGAAGCAGAAGAAGTGCACACCTCTGAAGTGACCTCTGCAGGCACATTTTAGGATATCAGTGTCACCTTCTACATTTGATTACCCTCAGTACTGCCACAATGGCTAGTACAGTGTTACCAACTCTGTCCCTTACCAATGGTTTACTATTGTAGTTTGGGTCAACACTGTCTTCTTTTCCTCCCATCCATCCCCAGCTGAGGAAGACTTGCTATCCTGAGTTGAGGATACTTCTATGGGCTCTCCCACACCAAGTTGTCTCAGTTCATAAATGAAGCTTCTGTATGTTTGAATGCACCGTCATAATGGTCACAGCATACTAGAAGAAAACAAGTTTTGTGCTACCTTAGGCACTGGGGCTCTATCACTAAGCACCTATAATTTATTTATTTATTCATTTACTCACTCATCCATTTAATGTCTCCATAAATAAAGTGATCCAAATTATATTGTAGTTTTATTTATGTTTTATTGAATGAATTGGCCCTACTAGACTTGTGGACTTTTTTTCAAGGAGACATTAATGGTATTCATACTGACTTGAGGAAGTTGGCCATCGTACCAAGAACATTTCCTTAATGTTTTCAACAGTCTCACATACATACTTGCCTACACCATCTTTCTTTAATCCCCACCCCATAATTACACAGAAACTAGATATGTGAAATCTTCAGTTCTCTCCAAAGACATCTTAGTCATCCTACTTCTTTCTGTAGAAATTCTTTCCTCCTTTTCACTTCCCATCTCCTGCATGCTAGCTCTTACTTTTCCTGTTCTCCCAAGCAAGCAGGGCCCTTCTGCATACTCTCACATCGCTCCCTACAACGTCCTCCTCCTACTTCACGCACCACTTTCAACTCTTCTAATGGAAGTCACATGCAACTTCAAGCAGTCTGTTGTCTCTACAGGTTGTTCTCTATACTGTGAACAAATAAATACATTTTAATCATTTACATTTTGTCACTCAAAGCAAATTTGACTAATGTGCCATGTGAGTGTGTCATGTTGAATGACATCATAAGACGTGGAGAAAAGTACTGAAAATTTAAGACGGGAAAATAATTATTGGAGACAATGAAGTATTGCTTGCTCTACTGATAAGACCTGATGATTAGAATAAAAAATGTTTCCAACTTAGCATTAAATAAGCAGGGATTTTGCTGGGAAGAATAAAAAAAAAAACTTGTTGCAGTTAACAGGATTATTGTCTCTGCATGTCTAAGATATTTTAGAAAAGCTGAAGTTGATGACTATTACATTTTTGCCTGAACAAAATGCTGCTGATGCTGATTAAACAGAAAGGTGACATTCCAAACCTGTTGGGCATATGAATATGCAGAACAGTAACTGGTTCTTGTGGATGACAAGGTTTATACAAGAAATTGTTTGGTGTACTGGTTCAACCAAAGATGGTTGCAGTGGAGTGGCTACACAGAGACTTCTTTAGGAGCTGAGAAAGTAGTCCATGTGTCACTGACTCAGTCTTAAACAAAATACAGGAAGTATAAGGTAATTACTATTCAGTGTTTATCATGGTAAGAACCAGAATTACTTTTTTGGCAGTTGTTGCAATTGCTAAAACAATTTATAGTAGCTGGACAACATATTTAAGTGGATCGTGACTATCCAGAGGTAAAATTACAGCAGTGATGGCAGCTTGTTGAGGCAATTAGTTAGTGTAAAAGTGAAAATTAAAATATACAATGACTTAGATTATGGTAACATTGTCAGACAGAATGTCATTTCATGTATGCATCTGTGGAAGAGCTAAATATTATGTTAAAAATATATTAGTTGCTTAAAACTGGGAGACTATGTTAGTAAAGCTGAAGTGGATGATGACTGGGAGAAACAGTTTTCGACTGAATGGAAAGCAAAGATTGCTGCTGGGTGATGCAGCTAGAGTACAATGTTGAAAGAGGTTGAATATTCCAATGTGAATGTAAATGGACTGCTTAAATATTTCTATGTGCATATTTGCTGTAGAACATTTTATGTGAAGACATTTATGTGAAAACAATGATAAATATGGTAACATGCTATTTAATATTCACGTGGGTCATGTAGAATTAGACTGTATGTCATGTCTCATGCAATCAGGATTTCTGACTACATTTTCAGGGGCTGCAAAAAGATACAACAGTATTCTGACTAATGTTGTTGTGTCTTTCAGCTTTTCCCAGTTAGGGGGTTGCCACAGCGGAACTCCGGTCCGCTAATGATTGGTAGCTGATTTTTACGTGCCGAGTTACTAGCCCTGACGCACAACCTTCAATGAAGGTACGCCCATTCACGCATGTCTCCACACAGAAGACGCTCTAGCTGAGAATTGAACCTGACAGCGTCTTACTGTGAAGCGACAACGCTACCGCAGCACCACCACCGTGGGAGTATTCTTTCCAAAATGGCTGCACACTGATTAACAGCTTAACTTCAGCTTTCCCAGTGTGAAAAAGAAAATGAAAGACAGGCTGGTGGGACCACTGTTTCGGTGCCAGCAGAGAAAAAAACTAAGACAGCCTGAGTGAAAATCAACTAGAGGGAGTGGAAGGGGGGACACTGACTGGGACGGGTCTTGCAGCTATTCAGAGAATAGCAGTTTGGGCTCCAGATTTGATGCAGGACATGGCTTCCAGTAATTTAGAGGAGAAGATGGTCAAATGTGTTTGGAGCTGATTAGAACAGATGAGGCACTGAAACAGTATGTCAACTGAAGTGACAGAAGAGTGGAAAGAAATAGAAGAAGCTTTTAAAAGATATTCAGATGAGCTGCTGGAACTGTGGGGATCAGATGTTGAGGTGAAGAGGAGGCTGGCTGAGTGTATGACAATTTGGAAGGAGATGTTTCATGGAATGGTGGAGTTAGGAGACAGAGCAAGTGGAGGGAATCTGGGATTTTTTGCAGTGCCAGAGAAACTGTAGGGAACAGACTGAATTGATTTTGTGGGGGCACAAATGGGCAGCTAGACTGCTGTTTCACAACAGGAAAGGTTGGTTGAAGGTGCTCACCACATGTATGTTCCTGGTCTGGCCATGAGAGGGCTGCAGAGACCTGTATTCGTGAAGATGTGGACCTAATAGTAGAGATCGCTGATCCTGACAGGGCTGTCACAAAGGGCCAAAGTGTTAAGGGTAAGAGACAGTAAAGTGTTTGTGGAATGTGATTGTTCACTGTACACTAGGCAGAAGAGGAACAATTTTTCCCCACCAACTGGGTAGTATTAAGAGGCAGGCGTGTGATTCAGGCTGCTGTAATTAGCTTTCTTCAGAATATTTTTTTCCTGGAAGATCAAGGTAATTGTTTTCATGCAGAGCAGGCTAAGATGGAAACACAAAGCTTCATCCTTCTTTAATTTCTCCAAGTCTTTTGGGTTTCTAACACCATGAGGGGAATGGACCCCATTCCTAAGTCAAAGTATGATTAAAGTTCATGAAATATAGTATTGTTTCAATCTTTGATGTCAGCCTAAAGTCCTTTTCGCAGCACCCGCAATATGCCCAAGTAATGACTCCTTCTGCAATTATTATGGGGTTACATATATTGGTAACATATCTAAATATGATTGTAGATTCTATTTTTATAAAACTTGTTGCTCCTACTACTATTGGAACTGTCTGGGTATCTTTCTTCCACATTGCTCAGGTTTCTGCCTGCAGAGCCTGATATTTTATGACCTTGTGTTGCTCTGTACGCAAGACGCTGTAGTCATTGGGTGTGGTGATTTCAATGATCAATACTACTTTTGTCTTCTTTTCATGGACCACTAAATCCATTTTTCTAGCATCTATATTTTGACCTGTTGGTAAGGGGTGATCCCATGTGATGTAAACTTCATCATTTTCTATGATGCTTTGCAGCTCACTTTTCCAGTGTTTTTCAGCCACTTCAGTACCATAATGTTTGCACAATCCCCAGTGCAACAGTCTTGCCACATTATTATGCCTTTCAGTATACAGTCCTTCTGCCATTAGTATGTCACACTCAGCAACAAAGTGTGCAACTCTTTCCAATTTGGTTTTGCAAAACCTACATTTGTCTGTTTCTCCCACATGTTCAGTGGGCCTTTTAAATCAGCATGTATGGTAGCTCACTATCTTGGGACGCCAATATTAACCTTTCATTCTTGGTTTGAATTTGCCTTTCCTTAACCATTCCTGTGTTCATTCCTGATTAACATGATGTTCTTCCAGAAGTTTTCTATACTTACAACTATATTTATACATTTTCCACATTTCTTGCCTTCTCATCTGGTCTGTCATCTTATATTCTTTCTTTTGTTTTTTAGCGCATTTAGTTGCTGCCTGATTTTTATCTACTTCTGGTTTGATTTCCATTCCTGCTTGACACCGATATGCTTCTGCTAGATTAAGTAGAGAAGTCATCTTAGATTTATTCTCATGTTTCAAAACTTTTATTACATTTGGGTCTTGTGAGGTCAGCAGATATGTGTGGAGTCCCACAATTGCAGATCTAGACATGTAATCAATTTGAAGGAGGCCCATCCCTTCTTCGGAATGGGAAATATATAATCTTGTTATGCACTGATTTTTATAAACCATTTGGTGAGCATGAAGCATCCTTCTTGTTTTTCTATCTAATCTAGCCAACACATTTTGGGGCCAGTCAATTACTCCAAAACTGTAAGTTAGGACAGGAAAAATAAATTGGTTTATAGCTTGGATTTTGTTCCTAGATGTCAACGCTGTTTTCAGGATTAATTAAGGTCTTGTAAAGAATTCCTTACTAAGTTTTATTCGCATTTGTCCATGTTTTATTGTTGATACTTAATCAGTTCCCAAATATTTATACACTCCCTCTTGCTGAAGTTCTTTTATATCACATTCTTGTCCCAAACTGATGTTTTCTTGGTGCTGCAATTTTCTTGCTTTATGGATGCTTTCGCACATTTATCAAGACCAAATGACATTCTTGTATCATCTGAAAAAGTGTTGACAACTTGTAGTTGCGCTTTCAGTTTCTCATCTGATGAGCTATACAGTTTTAAATCATTGACAAAGAGAAAATGAGAAGTCTTTACACTTTGTTGTTTCCTAGGACCCAAATTATAGCCATGCCCTAAGTTGTTAAGTAATCAGCTTAATGGATTAAGGGCTAGGCAGAATAGCAGTGGTGACAGAGTCTCACTCTGGAATATCCCCCTTTGAATTTTTATCCCTGGGATAATAATTTGTCCTTTATCATGACTTCATTGCAAAGTGGTCTGCCACTGTTTCCTTGTCACTGCAATGTAGTCGATCAGTGTAGGGTGTATCTTATACATTTTTAAGCAATCTTTTATCCATGAATGTGGTATACTATCAAACACTTTTTTTGTAGTCAATCCATACCATACTTAGATTCTTCCCTGTTCTACAGTTCTCCACTATGACTTTATTTAACAACAGATGATCTTTTGTTCCATATGACTTTCATTTACTGCCCTTCATAATTGAGTTTTCTTCTAAATGACGATAAACTCTGTCGGCATCAATTCCCGTTTATAGTTTATATGTCATTGGAAGGCAAGTCATTGGTCTATAATTTTAAGAGTAGCTTGCATGTTCACAATTAAGTAGGAGCACTGTTTTTTCTCATTGTTAGCCAGGTCGGTGTCTGTTTGGGGTGCACGCATAAATAGTTCTTACTCAAGGCTAAATCTTCATGCAAAGATGTTAATACTTTTAACTGAAACTTAAGTACTGCATCTGGGCCTAGGGTTTTCCAATTAGAGGCTTTTCTTAATTTTGTTTCAATCTCTTTTGCTGTTACTTCATCCCATTTCATATCCTGTACCTCTAAACTTCTTATTCTTTCTTTTACTTCTACCCATTAAGCATCTTTGTTATGTTCCACAGGATCTTCATAGATACTTATCCAAAATATATCTATTTCTTCTTTTTTTGGCAGTCTTTCAATTCCTTTTACCTTGTTCCCCAAAAAAGTTTTAGAAAGAACTGGGAATCAATATATTGCTTATTTTGTACATTTCCTTATATTTAACTGCGTATCTTCTAAGTTTTTCTGCCTGTGGTGAGATTTTTAGTTTTCATCAGTTATAACTGACTTCATCAACTGATGAAAGCGCTTAAATTTATGTATCTTGTGCAATAAATTGTTTGGTATTCCTGTTCGAGTCGTGGAGAATTTGTTGGTCCTTCTGTGAGCTGTGTTTTTTATTCGATACAGTTGCATCTGGTTTTTGAATTATTTTGTTTGAGATTTTTAGTTTGTTATTTGAGATAGTGCATGATAGAGCCTGGTCTGTTCTAATGCTATGCATTGCTTTTGTCACATCTATCTTTCTTAGCATTTTTGTTGATCTATTCCCTCTTCTATAATCTTCTAATAGTGACACTTCCTGTCTTAACTGCTTTATAGTTTTCTCTATTCAGTATTCCCATGATGGCATTCGATTTCTCCCCTTTCTTTCCCTCACTACCCTGTGTTATTATGGTAAACTTTATCTGTTGATAATTTAGCTGCACAGTAATATATCCTGTCTTTTTCTGTTATATTGCACGGATCTCTATTAACAGATCTATTTACTGTGTTAGTTTGTTATATCAGACTTCTGACTTTTTGGGTTTTATTGACCTCCTGCAGTCTACTTCTTTCATTGATCTTAATACGTCTATCTATCTCTATTAACTGAAGCAACTCTTCTCTTAACTCTTCTAAACTGATGGCAGATTTTTTGTTTTCCATTTCCTGCAGGCATTCTATACAAAGTTCTGTAGCATCTTCCTGGGTCTATATTATATTTTGAAAAGTTTCAAACATCGAACATCATATGGCCGACACCATATGAGTGATGTTTGAAATTTCGAAAATATAATAAAAAAATAAAAATAAAAAATTATACTTACCCAAACACTGTAGGCAGGGGGGCAAGCACCCCTGCACCCCCCACACCCTGCTACTTAAATATTTCTACTCCGAGATCACACTGCATTGAAGTAAAGGGAAAATATTCCCTACGGCAATTTCCATGTTACGCACGCAACATTTCAACATTTTGACCAATTGGGTCTGCTCAATACGCATTCACCATTTACAATTTTCGATCACGCGATAGGAACCCCATCTTCCTGTGCCACATTTTCTTCAATTTTGTCCTGTGCCATCCATTGCTCTGTCATATGGTAACTCATTGGCCTATCACTCCTCAACATTGACTGCATCAGACTTTCCTGTTCCTTCCCTTGCTGTCCAGCTTCAAGTGAACGTTCATACTGGTTCCTGTGGAAGGCTCCAAAATATCTTCATATGGCACCTGACCAATTGCTACCCATTCTACTGGTTTTCCCTTAATTTGAATATCCATTGCTGTATGCTGTTGTGGTGCTTTCTGAAATAAAATTTCTACACTGAAGCCTTCACTTTGCAGGTACGCCATAACCTCAGTTTCTCTTTCTTTAACTTCTCTATTACTAATCTCCTTTTCCTCTTTGTCTTCTTATTTTTTGTATTGTAAAATTTTCCAGGTCTGGATTCCTTTGCCTGTATTTCTCTTTAAATATCTTTAGTGCTGCTCTTTTTGTATTGGGTAGTTTTGCTTTCTCCTTTGCATAAATATTACATGATATTAAATCTCTTTTTCTTAACCATATCAATATTTCTTCTTCAGAGGTCTCCTTATCTTCCTGCTTTTCCAAATACCTCTCAACCTGGAAACATCAAAAATATGGACAAAGGCCAATGAAAAATAGGTACAAATCTGTATGTTGATTAACATAAAATTTGCATACATAATTAAGTTACCCCACCCACTCCAATGGAATTGTAGGATACCGACTTTCAAATGGAAACTTAACAACATACAACCAAAATATGATCCCAGACCCTGTAGTAAATGGTAACCATTTTTTTAAATGTGTAGCAATGATGTTCACTGGGAAGGGAAAAGCTGATGAACCTTAGTATTTTGTTTTGGTAACTTGCAGTATGTGGGTTTTTTGGTAAAAGTAGGGCATTTAATGGTAGGCAATATTTTAATGTTAGCAAAAGAATATTGTAGTTTGCTAGGACCTCCAAAAGTCATTCTCCATAGCCTACTGATTAGTGGCATAGCTAGAGTTTGTGCTGCCTATGGTTGTCTGAGTTTGCCACCCCCTCTCATAAAATCATGGTTGAATGGGGGCCCCCATATACAGTACTCCCCCCTGCAGCCATTCCAATGTCCCATTACTTGGCTATTTCACCCCAGACTCTGCTACAGGTTTCTGTGAGGGAAAGGTTAGTTTGCTTTTTATTTGTTGTATTCTGTATTACTTTATTGTCTTTTTCTATTTTGTATACTGTGATTTGTTTTCTTTACACTGTGTTTTACTTGTATTCTGCTTTTAACTGCATATTAAAACTTGAAAAGACACCACAGCTCTCTCTCTTGTTAGTCAGACTGAAAATTTCCCACCCTCCCACCTGGTTACTGTTGTGTTCTTAAACACCACTGTCTTTCTAGTTGCCTGCCCCATATGTTAATTTGACCATATATCGCATTTCCTCTCTGCTTTTACTGGTTGGTGTGAATAAGCACATTATCATTTTGTGAAATCACTCTCCTTCAACTTTTTACATTTATTGGCCATCCTACTGTACTCCATAGTACCAGAATAAAAAAGTGACCACCCCATTTCAATGTATCTTGCAGTTTTAAAAATAGTGACTTTCCACTAAAACTTAACTTTTTAGACAGGTAAAACTTACCTACTTTCACATCTAGCTCCTCTAGTGCACACTGCAGTGTTTAGGATAAACCATTTTTTCATCTTACCTTTAAGCATCTATTGCAAGACTACCAGTTATTGGAGATCCCACATTCTGCCTCTCAGTAGTCATCTTGGGAGTAGTGCTTCTGTTTTCTCCTGTGAGAGAAGGAGTATAGTTACCTTATTTCATGGAGACTGCTGATCACCAGAAAGCTTAATAACTGCTTTATAGGTGACAGCTTGGAATATGTGCTTATATTCTGATCCTGGTGAGAGTAGGAGCAGAGTGTATTGATTCCTGACACTTTCTGGTTGGAAAGTGAGTGTCTATGCTTAATGTACCTGATTGGTCAGGTTGCTATTTGAGAAATCTACCAGAAAAAGGCTACAAGCCTGCAGATCCCTGCATCATCTGGGACTGTGGATAACCAAACAGGCCATGACATGCTTCTCTTCTTGGGATTGGTGCTAACATTTTGCTTCTGGTGAGAGAAGAAGCAAAGGAGTATTGTATCCCAACAGAGTGAAGCTGTGCTGAGACCAGCATTAGTACTAGCCAGGCAGTAGCCATTCATGTGACTCCCCTCTTTTTATTATTCTTGACAAGCTAATTCTTTATTTTCAGTAAGTACTGCTTGATTTCTTCCTTACTTAAGAATATATGCTTAAATACTTCATCTTTAAATTTTCAGGGTTTAAGTATTATTTCCCCTCAAGTGTTTGGCAGTGCTCTGTACAGACTCAGACACTTTGAGTGACATTTTCCCTGTAAAAGGCTTCAGTACTTAATATATTGAGCTCATATTCAGGCATGTCTAAAGGTCAGCTCCCTGTGCTTTCTCTTGTCTACCTGGTGGACTTGGGCATCCTGAGGTAATGTAGCAACTGCTTCATGTACACAGACAACCCTCTCCTCTTACCTCCCAACACTATGGCTTGTGAGAAATGCACATATATAGCCAAATTCGAAGCCAAGCACTCTCCAGCCAATACTGGATTAGCAAGTCAAGAGGAGAAGGTTAACACCTGCACCACACCACATTCAACACATAGGCCTCCAGAACATACACCACCAAAACTCTCACATAGTAACACAAAACACACACCTACTTTTGCAGAGGCTTTCAATAAAAATATGGCCAAACAACAGAGACCTCTGAGGCAGAAATGCTAGAAGTCTAAATCTCAAAATGCACTCACTCAAAGCACTCATTAAAATGGAGTACATTGACATCTGTGCATTGACCGAGACCTGGTTCAAGGCTCTTGATAGCACACCAGCACTACCAGGCTATAATTCATACCACACATTTCAGCCTCTAAACCTTTACCCAAGCAGTAAAGGTGGTGGTGTCTCCATATTCATAAAGGATATGCATACCTCCAGACTAGTAAACCAACATAACACATCAGAGATACTTCAGGTACAACTAAGTAAAACTGCAATCCATTTTGTAGCCTGCTATAGAGCTCCCACCATGTCCCAAGACTCCCACTCCACATTCCTAAACACATTGGAAAATATTAGGGTACAACCCAATACCCTTATACTGGGAGACTTTAACTACCCCTCCATTAACTGTGAAAATTACTCATGTACCAACACACTTACTCAACGTTTTCTGAAATTTATTAATTCCAATGCCCTGGACCAACTCATTCTTACCTCCTCCAGGAGGTAGAAACATCCTTGACCTGGTCATTACTAACATGAGCGACCATTGCTCTACACCAGAAATCAACTCCTCCCTGGTCAGATCTGACCACAAGCTAATCACCATGGATATCCACATCCCACTCTCACCCCCCACCCCCAAAGGAAACCACTGTAAAAATAACTTCTCCAAAGCCAGTTTTGGAATTCTAAAAACAGAGGTTGCTAACTTCACGACACCCATGCAAATGGAAAATAGGTGCATGACTGAATCATACACCAATGCACTGTATGAGCACATACACAAGTCCATGGAATGGGCCGTACCAAACAGAACCAAAACACTCTCCTTCAAAAAAAGGAAGCCAATCTGGTGGTCCCCCACCATAAACAAACTCTACAACAGAAGTATAAAACTGTTGCAGAAAAGGGTGAAGTCCCAAGACTGGAAAAATTCCCTTGTCAGCCTCAGCAAAAAAATGAGTTCCATCATCAAATCCTCTAAAGCTAGCTATGAAAACAAAATTGCTGCAGATTCTAAAGACAACCACAAGGAATTCTATATTTATGTCAAGAATCTACATGGCAATACTCAGATCTGCTCTGAGTTACAGCACAATGGCAATACATACAGAGAACAAACTGATATTGCTGACATATTGGCCGACAGGTTCAGTGCAAACTTTAGCCCTCTTTCACCCTTTAAAGGGACTATCACAATACCTGAGGAATGCCAAGTCCCTATTATCATGGCTACACAGGTAAAAACTGCACTGTCCAATGCCAAGAATACAGCTTCCAAGAGACCTGATAATATCCATGGCTGTGTTCTACATGAATTACAAAGTGAACTGGCACCACACTTGAGTACCCTGTTCAATCACAGCCTCATTTCAGGCTTTGTTCCTAGTGAATGGCACACTGCTATGGTCATTCCCACTCCACAAAGGGGGGGCGACTACAGACCTTGGGAACTACTGCCCCATTAGCCTGATGAGTCTGATATGTAAGGCTATGGAATGCATCATCATGGACCTTATAAATAAGGATATAAGGAATCTCCAAACTCCGGCCCCCTTGCAGTTTGGGTTTGTGAAATGTAGATCATCCCTGCTCAACCTGATAGACTTCTTTGAGTCTCTCACCAGAGCTGTCGATGAGGGCAGGGTAGTTCACACAGCCTATTTAGATCTTGCCAAGGACTTTGACACCATCCCTCACTCAGGAATCATAGATAGACTCACTAAACTAGGCATAAAGATGAGTAGCCAAAATGGCTAACTGATAGAACCCACACTGTGAAAGTAGTGGACTCCAAGTCTGACTACCAACCAATTACAAGAGGTGTCCCACAGAGCTCGGTCCTAGGTTCTCTCCTGTTTAGCATCTACTTCTCTGAAGTTTAAGCCAACACAAAGGGACTCTGGATGACCAAGTTCACAGATGATTGCAAACTGGGAACCATTATTGATTCTCCAACTGATGTAGACATTCTACAAAAAGGCCTCACTGACACCAGTGACTGGTGCCAGAACCATGGCCTTAAGCTCAATGCTAAAAAGTGCATTGTCATTCCCTTTGGGAAAAATTCAGTGCCCATGAACTACCACATGGGCAGTAGTCCAGTGAACATCGAAGGTGTGAAAAGAGACCTGGGACACAGGTTGACAGCAACCTCTCCTTTGATAACCACATTGCCACTGTAGTCAGAAAGTCCTTCTATGTGGCACATCTCATTACAAAAGGTTTCTCATCCAGGAAGAAAGAGGTCATAATCCCTCTCTACTCGTCCCTCATTAGACCTATTATAGAATACAACACCTCATTTGGTATGTACCTCACTAGACACCTACAACAACTGGGAAGGCCACACAAATACCTCACTTAAGAGGATCTTAGGCCTTAGACACATCCCCTATACAGACAGACTCAAACAACTCCACCTACACTCTGTCTCTTATCGCCTACTTAGAGCCAATCTCTGCTTGTCCTACAAAGCCATGTCTGACCCAGAGCTGCTAGATATGCTACACCTAAAGAAATCCTAGTCCCTCCATGCCACACGCTCCAGGAACCTAAACCTCATTACCACAATAAACAGAACATGCTGGAAGGACAGGTTCCTAACCCAGAGACTTCCCATACTCTGGAACAAGTTTCCCATTCACGTCAAGCAGAGCACTTCACTGGGGCTCTTTAAGAGAAATCTTGGCAAGTGGATGAGCAATAGGAAGTTCACCCCGGGAATCACTCCAGTGGCCTTGCTTGACAGGGGCACTGGGAACTGACTTTGGGCAGCATGATGCCAGGGGATCTTCTTGGGCTAGGCTTATATAGGCTCCGGAGCTGTTCACCTAGTACACACCTATGAACCTATTTGCCATAAGCACTGTAATGTGCATACTGCATTACTTCTACAATGATTATCTGGATATCATTTAAAACTTTTATTTTACATTTTATAGCAGAAACAGTAATAGGCATCTGCAAAACTAAGCAATACAGTCTCACAATGAAAATAGACTTAGCATTAAAACTTCTCTGCCCTTGTAACTCACATTCATTGAAACAGCATTGAAACCCACATTTAAAGAAAATGCATCTGGCCAGTGGCAGGTAAATATTACATTTGGGCTGTTTTCAAATTATAGGCCCCTTGCACATGAAACATACATGTGTTTTTTGATACAACTTGTGAAGATAGGTGAAGGCTGCCAGCCTAGCCAGATAGAATTTTGTAGATAATTCTGTCATTTGCAAATATTAATATAAGCCACAGGCTTGTTCTCTTAAATGGGAAAAAATTGTGTTAAATTTGGAACTGTAAAAATGTAACAGCAGTGAACTCTGCTGTAACAAAGCTGATAAGTCAATTCTTGATGTCAAAACTCAGAGCTGAGATGTCTAGATAAAGACATTCTGCCTATTGTTTTGAGGCCAGAGTTAATGGCTAGAATTTGCATGTATAATTCCTTTTATTGTTCTGGCTTCCTAACTAGCTGCAGGATCAAAGGCTATTAACCTCTGAGAGTCTGTTAGCAAGGGATCCAGAAAGAAATGAGGTAATCTGAAATGAATCAGTGGTACTGTGTTATCAGTTTAAGGACAGAAAGAATGAGAGCATTAGAGCATTTGTCTTGAGAACATCCAACTCACTAGATCTCTGTCTGTGTCTAGATGTAAGTAGGATTTTAGAACTGTGTTTTCTCTTAGATATAGCTAGGAAATAGGAAGTTAGACTAGTTTGTTTTTCTGTGATGTTAGAACTTTTCTTCTGTATTATTTTAAGTATTTCTCCGTGATCTCTGAACTCTTGACTAGCACTGTGTAGTAAGAAGTATTGTCTTGTATTTTTTTTTTATTTATTATTAAATATTTTTAAACCTTTCAACTGTGGCTGTTTTGTGTAGAGATAATTTAAGCTCTAAGAGTACATTGCATCTATATAGTGATACTGTACCAAGTCACTACAAATAAGTCTTGACTGTTCAGTCGCACTTACCATTTGGATAATAATATTGCACAGTATAATTGGACACCCTTTCATAAGTGCCTTTGAGTAGCTGATAAATATTAGCTGGGTGGTGGCAGTGATTTCTACCATATAGTCTGGGTAAAAGAGGCACAGCTGGAGAACCTGTGCTAGCCTTCCCCAGGAGTGTCTGTGTGGTTGTATATAACTCATCTCAAAGTGTGTGTGTGTGTGTGTGTGTGTGTGTGTGTGTGTGTGTGCGTGTGTGTGTGTGAGCTACTTGGGCAGGGACATAAAGCACTGGTTGGACAGAGAGGGTGCTGGAGGTTTTAGCTTGCCCACTAGGCTGAGATCTGGACCCTATAGCTTGTGCCAGTGGGGACTCTTATTGGGGAACTGGAAAGAAAGGGTAAAACCAGCCCCAGACTGACTGTGATCTCTGTGTGCTCTTAAGGTAAATTGTACTTTACTGTGTGTGTCTTCATTATCCTTTCCCCATATGGATGCCCCTCACTGGTGTTAGTGCTGAGTACTGAGGCTCCTTGATTGCTGGGCCAGTGCATGGGCGTCACACACCTTCCTAATTCTATTAAATTATATTCCTTGTATAATACAGCACACTTCTTAGAGCACATTTTAAATTTGTTGTTTTGAACATTTTTCCAGTAGGCAATGAAACAAAATGTATGAGCCAATAATGACAACACTGCCCAATTCAGAATATTTCCATCAGAAAAGTTTACTTAGACTTCTACAATACACCAGTATCAGTAAATATGCACAATCTCTGCAGAAGTAAAAGTCATTTAAATAATTCCACAGATCTGTAACTAATGAAGAGGTTGCTGCTAGCAAACAACTTTATATTTCATTGTTTTATCTATAAATAAAGTGCCTGTTGCCCTTGAGGAATAACTTGCCTATGTTACATTAAAAAAAAATATAATAAGCTAGTAATATTGCAATAGGGAATGTATGGCAAACTGATAAGTTCATAGTTTCTAGGTATCTCCACCAAAGAGGACATTCTCTGGACTGCAGCATCTACCCTCTTTAAAAGTACAACACAGTACAGTTTCAGCAATCAATTTACATAATGTGGGAGTAGAACCCACAACCATCTGCATCAAAAGCAACTATTCTACCTGCCACTAACAACACAGACAGACTTGGCATAAGTAGCACTAAACTTCTCTCCCTCTGAAGATATGTAGCACAAGAAATCTGGAAAAAGCCAACATGTATTGGGGGACGACAAAGGTCCAAAACCAGGGACACATTTTAAGCATTGCTTGTATAATCTTAGAAAAGTTCCTAGAATAAAATATCTTGTGTTACTATGCATTTCCTGAATGATAGGAAGACTGAAATTTTAATGGCTATCATTATTTAGTGAATTCAGTTGTCACTGATTTGCAAAAAAAACACAAATTTTAAGAGGAACAGACCAAAAGAATGAGCCAAACATTCCAGACATTCTCTAAAACTTTGGACAGTTGAGAACTATGGATTTAACACCTTGAATCAAGTGGTGGTGTTATGGGTAGAGAATTTAGGCTCTTGCTCCTTGTACCTAAGGTACAGGGTTTGAGTCCCAGTAACCCCAACCATCAGTTTTACACACACACACACACATACACACACACACACACACACACACACACACACATACACACACACACACACCTGGTTTCAGCTTAACAGACTTACTGTAATTTCTTTAGCACATAAGACAAGTATGCAAGCAAGGTAAAACAAATGCAGACTCTGCTGTTTCTCAGTTTGTCTCACAGATAAGACAATTAATATAGCCAGTTGCAGTCTTTGTTTGCCTTACCTGGAGGAAGAAAATGTGCTGTGCACTGCCTGAATAAAACATGTGGAATAGTCTGACTCTGCAGCAAGTTAAATTAACGAATGGCTATGTCTGTCTGCCTTGTGAAGCTGACATCATTGTGCATGCCCTGCACGTGATGACGTCAGGACAAAAAATAAAACTTCAAACCCCCCCCCCCCCGGGAAATTCAGAAATTAAAGGGGCCACTAGGGAATTTGTGGTACCCCAATATTTTGCTCTCAAAACTGGTATTTACCAAGGAATTCAGTATGGTTGAGAGGTATGCTTCTCCTTACTTTGGGGATTTAATCCATCATGCTGTGATGCAGCCTATGGTAGACCTTCTACACCAAATCTTTTACTTCATAGGCACTACATAACTTCAACTTCTATTTTTTTAACTTCTGGTTTACTAATCTTATTTTCTACATTCCCTCTTTGTGATATATATTTTTAATGCGAACATTTCCATGTATGGATGTATTTGCCTGTACTTCTCTTTGAAGATCTTTGGAGCTGCCTTCTTTATATAGATTAATTTGTCTTTCGTCTTTGCATAAATATTGCACCATATCAAATGCCTCTTTCTTTCCCATGTTTATATTTCTGTTTATATACTTTTCAAAAATCTCTTGGTATTTTGTTTATATTTTCACACTTCCTCAGATACTAGTTTTTCCAAACTTATCAAAGATTCTTGATCTATATACAAATTTTCTTGATTTATATATTGTTTTTCACAAATCTGTTGTATTAATGAATACAAATTTTTATTTGAAACTTCTGACAGTTTTTCTTGTGGAAGTATTTTTATTTCCTCTAATTTATGTCTTAATCGTTTTGTATATCTTATGTCTGGAAATTCTGTCCTTTTTGCATAATATTAACAATACACAATTTCTTTCTTATCCTCAATAGTCCACTCTATCACTTTGTCTTTATGGCTCTTCTTTGGTCTATCAGCTTTTGTGATTTTTGTTGACTACTTCCATTTACAAATGGGGGCCCATCTTCCCCCTGGGCCGGGCCTGGCCCCATTGTAGGAATGTTTCTGTATTTTGAGGATTCTACATGGTCATTTTTTTCCAGTCCTGGCACCACTCTGCCTACCAGGATTGGGCACTTTTTTATCCTGGGTCTTGTGTACTGGGCTATCTTTTTTTAATATTTTACCCTCTTCTGTCCACAATATATGCTATATAAAATACAGTCTATATATTAGTGTTGTCTTAGTGAGATTTTTGTGAAAAACAGGGTCCACACTGTGAAGGTACTCACAAAGACTTGAGGATGAATTCAATTTCAGAAACACTGCTCTCCTTTGCTTGCTGACATATCTCTCCATTAGTACCCCTACAATCTTCTATATAGGTTGTCTGATGATTCTCTACTATTTTTTTGATAATGGCTGACATTCCTGGAGGTAGTTGTCTCTAAATGTCCTATATACCTGAATAAGGTCTCCTCTTAAATATTTATTTGAGACACTGTACAAGTTCAGATATTCTAGCCCTGCGTAAGAAATTAAATTTTCACATCCATGGATGCCCTTGATATATTTCTGCTGCTCTCTTTCCAGTTTATTCATGCTTGTTTTCTTATAAGGTTTCCATATTTTTATTCCATACTCGTGTCTGTATAATGTAGCTAACAAACAATACCTTCATAATTTCTGATTTTATAGACTATATAAATCCTTTTATACAACCTGCAGTTCTTTAACTATCATTAACCAATTGGTTAATATTAGAAAAATCTCATGGATCTCCCCATATACCCAGGTCCTTAAATGAATCTATACTTTTAATCACTGTGTACTATATTAAATATTCATCTTTCAATGGCTACCAAATCTTTTATGCTGAATTTTTGATGTATTTGTCAGCATATCATTCTCGTATGCCCAAATGTTCAATTTAGTAAAGTTCTTTTGCAGACATGCCCTAGCTGTAACACATGTAATCAGTTTATCCATTTTCAAGTCATGTGCATATATACATAACACACCTCAGATGATCAGATGAAAAAGTTAGATC
The DNA here is from genome assembly GCF_019279795.1 of Protopterus annectens. Lineage (NCBI taxonomy): Eukaryota > Metazoa > Chordata > Ceratodontiformes > Protopteridae > Protopterus > Protopterus annectens. Next base: position 552,299,318 of record NC_056747.1, on the reverse strand, counting down.
TGAAATATACAATCTAAATATGTATGGATCAAGGACAGAGCACTGTGAGGCATCCTGGCTGCAACTAAGAATTTCACCTGTTCAATTGCTGTATGATATTTGCCATGTCCTATTTAAAGCTATGTAGCTGCCCATCTTATCAAGAGTATTTCAATACCTAGTTGTTCTAATCTATTGATCAGTGTTTTATGTGTGACCCTATCAAATGCTGAAGTTGGAATTCATATAAATTCCATCACTGCACAAATGTTCATTTATAGTTATTATTATATTGTTATAAAACATAGTGTTACATGTGGTAGTAGATACATTTTCAACACACACTTGCTAATACATGGTTTTAAGTCCCAATCTTTCCATTTCTAACAGTAACTTATCCAATATTACATAGTCCATTTTTTTTCCACAAAATGAAAGTAGACTTAAGGGTCTGTATGACTATGGGTTTTTCCTACTTCCCTTTCATAGAAAGACAGTGCATGTCTTCAATCTTAAGGAATTACCCCATATTTATACAACCTACTAAATATTAGATATAGTTGTACTGCAAGTTCTTGCTGAAGTGTTCTCAGGTCATTATCACTAATAATATCTCCTCCCCATGCTTTGTTTGAATCCACTTTGCATAGTTCTTTTTCAGTATAATTTAATCTGATTTCAGTATATGAGGTTACCTGGATGTCACTAGTGCAATTTATCACCTCCTTTGAGATGCCAAACTGTTTTGCATAAGTTATCTATAATCTATCGTGTCTGAGAAGAAATTTTAGAATTTACACACAGCTTATCAATTTGTATGCTTTTATCCCTTCCACATCTTATCTATCTATAAATGATTTCTTATTATGCTTATCTTTATATACGTTTTCTTCAAAATTTTCTTGATCTTATTTCATACTCTGCCTAATTTGTTTGTCTAGCTTGTTTATTTCAGTTTTCAAATTTGTAATTCCATTTCTTATATTTTGTATTTCTCACCTTAATCAAGTATCTTGTTCTTATGGAAATATCTCCTCCTAATGTTGTGTACCTAGATCCTGATGTTACACTTTTTTTTTTTTCATTCAGAAAATTTCCCTTTCAAAACATTTTACTTTCCTTCTTTAGTTTTTCCACTGAATGCATCACTCCAATTGGTTTTTAGTAGTGACAGTTTTGCTTTCATATACTCTGTTATTAATCTTCTGTACATTGGTTTAAATTTCAGTTTGGCACAATTATGTAGCAACAGATTAACCTTAATAACTCCATGATCACTATACATCAAAGGTGGCAAAACTGGACATGAAGTAGCAGTAATTTCTTTAGGACCATAAACAAATCTCTAGTTTGTTCCGTTTCCTAGTAGTTTTTTTTTTTTCAGTCTAAAGCAATTGTTGTTTTTGAGTATACATTGTGAATAATTTCCTTACTAATGTTATTGAATCAATATTATTCCAGTCTGTTTCTGATAAAGTCCCCATACACTATTATTTTTTTCTCTTGTGTTTCATGCAAGAAATGTATAACCTTTTCTTGGTCATCAACATTTGACATTGGTGGTCTATATACTCCAACAACTGCCATAATTTCCAGGATTCTTTTTATTGTCACAGTTACACAATCTATAGTATCAGTGTTATCACTGAAAATGTGATAATCACAGGTCTCATAACTATCTTTAATCCCCATCATAAAACCTCCACCTGATTTTTCGTTAGAATATTTGCTATAGTAAAAACATTTAAACCCTGACACAACTGGTTTCGAATAATTGTTCTTTATAGGTTCATAGGTAGGTACTAGGCTATTGGACCTATGGCCTATATAAGCCTAGCCACCCAAGAAAATTATTTTCCTGTGCCTCTGTCGAGCACATCCACAGAAGTGATCCCCAGGGTGAATTTCTTATCTCCCATCCAGTCATCAAGATTTTTCTTGAAGAGTGCTAATGAGGAGCTTTGCTTAATATATATAGGTAGTTTGTTCCAGAGTATGGAAAGTCTCTGGGACAGGAATCTATCCCTCCAGCATGGTCTGTTTATTGTGGTGACAAGGTTTAGGTCCCTAGAGCATGTAGCTCAGAGGGACTGGGATTTCTTTAAGTGGAGCATTTCCAACAGCTCTGGGTTTGACATAGCTTTGTATGTTAGGCAGAGATCGCCTCTGAGTAGGCGATATGCGACAGAGTAAAGCTGGAGTTTTTTGAGATGGTCTGCGTAGGGCATCTGTTTGAGACCGGTAATCCTCTTTGTGAGGTATTTTTGTGGTCTTTCTAGTTTTTGTAGATGTCTTGTGAAGTATATACCAAAAGGGGAGTTGTACTCTATAATGGGTCTAATGAATGTTGAGTAGAGGTGGAACAATGACCTCTTTTTTTCCTGGATGAGAAACCTTTTGTGATGAGGTGTGCCAATTAGAAGGATTTCCTGACTACTGTGGCAATGTGATTATCAAAGGAGAGACTACTGTCCACCTGTGTTATAAGGTCTGTTATCACACTTTCAGTGTTAAGTAGACTGCTGCCTATGTGGTAGTTCATGAGTACAGAGTTTTTACCAAAAGGGATGACAATGCACTATTTGGCATTGAGCTTGAGGCCATGGCTTTGACACCAGGCATCTGTCTCAGTGAGGCTCTTTTGAAGGATGTCCACATCATTAGGAGTTTCGATTATGGCTCCTAGTTTGCAGTCATCTGTGAACTTCGTAAGCCAAAGACCTTCTGTGTTAGTCTGTACTTCTGAGAAGTAGATACCAAACAAGAGAGGACCCAGGAGTGAACCCTGTGGTACTCCACTTGTCTCTGGTCTGAAGTCAGATTTGGAGTCTGATCGGAAACTGATCGGGCAGCTCACAGAATTAATTGAACTACTGACACCTTTATGTACAACGTTGGTTAGCAGGAAATCAACTGACGTAGGAATTACGTTGGAAGGGACCGAAAGGTTTGGAGGCTCGAAACAGAAGAGGAAAAGACATAATTGCGATTCCAGTTCTACGTCGGTCGAAGATGCTGAACCGAATGGTAGCACTTTTGATCCTGCTAACACTCCGCTGCTGTTGGCTCCCCAAGTTGAACTGAATAAGAATACTCACGTAGGGGCTACGAACAACGGCTGTGTTCCTAAGGTGAACACGTTGGGCAAGAATGTTTCAGGTACTGTTTCCACTTCCTCCAACTGTAAAAATATACAAGACTGGCTGAAACGTCCTCACAATATTAACTTTGAATTTAAAGAGGACGGTTCACCACAAGATGGTGATACATATGCTGTAAAAATTGAAAAATTATCAAAACTAATGTACAAGTATAAAACGCTTGGCACTGAAAACTGCTATTTGATGGAATGTATAAAACACAAAATTGTACCGAAAGGGCTTAGGGTATGGAAGTACCCAAATAATGTAGAATCTGGCACTGTCTTTCATAAAGAACTAATCGATACTTTTAACAAATGTGGACTTGAAATTCTTAGGCTCATTATTAAAGAGAATAATAGGATTTCAGAGGAATTAGAACAAGAGATTTTAGTTTTAGACAATTTTATCAAACAAGATTTGTATTTTGAAATCAAACAGGAAAGGGATAGGTACTACAACTTAAGATCCGACATAGACATTAAATGCAAAACATTGGAACAAAGGAAAATCAATAAACTTAAAAGGGATATAGAGGATTATCACAATAATGTCAGCTATCCACAGCCACCCTCCAAGAGAAGGGAACACAATGTTAGAACTAGGCTGAGCAAAGCAACTGGACATAATTACCAAATAGACACTTGGAGGGAAGAACAAGACAGGGGAGATTATGACACAGAATTCCCACCTTTAGTGAATGAAGACCTACATTACAATAATAATAAAAACAGACAGGGTTTTCAGAAGTTTTGGAGGGGGGGAGGGAGAAGGGGGAGAGGGAGGTATTAACAAGAACTATTTACACCCCCACCCCCACCCACACCCCTATTTTAGATCATTTTGACACTTCTGATTTAGACCCAGAAGACGATATACTACGAACAGGTACTACGAACACCTTCAGGAATTTTTCGATATACAATTTCAGTAATATTTTTATTAAAAAAGCACATTTTGATTTATTCAGCAAAGGGTTCAAATATATCCCTAGTACAAAAGGGGATTTGGTACAAACTATTATAGACATGAAGCTGTTCCTCAGGAATGTTAATTTGCAAGCCATTCTGCCTCCAACGCTACCAAATCCTGACTCTCAACACCCTACTTTTACTAGGCGCAGTATTTACAACCCCCCATTCCACCCACAAATTAAGAATCTGGAAACAGTTCTAGAAAATGAAATCAGAAAGGAGTTTAAACAAAATACCAAGGAATATAATCTTACAGAAAAAGAGTATGAAACCTTGAACGATTTGAGATGTAACACTCAAATAAGAATCATGAAACCAGACAAAGGAGGGGGGGGTTGTTATTATGGACAACATAATATATGAAGGCAAAATGAACAGTATTCTCAGAGAAGAAAGTAAATACATGAGTGTATCACTAAATGAGGTGAACTTGGCTTACCACAGAATAGATACACCACTGGATAATATGATAATGGAGGGAACAATTGACAGCAAGATGTACAAATTTTTGCATGTACCTAAACCCAGTATCCCAGTAATCTTTGGAATACCAAAGGTGCATAAGAATGTATGTGATCCTCCACTAAGACCTATAGTTGCAGCTGATGGCTCTAAAACACTTCCCATGGCTAAATATGTTGATCAAATGACAAAACATATCTGCAACAAAAATGAACATATCTTGAAAGACTCATGGGATTTGTTGAGAAACATCACACCCGACCTCTTGACTGAGAATCTTATTTTT